>NC_056741.1:1552746321-1552773934 GCF_019279795.1 Protopterus annectens
TTTATTTATCTGTGTTTTTCACTGAATATTAACTCAACTGAAGTTGTGGCTGTCTCTCTACAGAGTAATTTGTAGAATTTCTGTGTAGCCATTGAAAGCAGTGGGGGGGGGGGTAGTTTCAGCTAATCAGTAACATCCTGTCTTGCCTTATATAATTGTTACATTTTGAGTTATCCCTGCTTAATATCAGAGCTTTGGCCAGCTAACATCTATCTGAAATCAGCTGGACTTATGAGTGAATTTAGGTACACGTATCTGCTCTTTTCCATATAGTATTGAATTTAATTTATTTATATTTGTTTTTCACTGAATATTAACTCAACTGAAGTTTTGGCTGTCTCACTACAGAGTCCTTTTTAGAATTTCTGTGTAGCCATTGATAGCAGTGGGGGGTAGTTTCAGCTCATCACTAACATCCTGTGTTGCCTTATATAAGTAATACATTTTGAGTTATCTCTGCTTAATATCAGAGCTTTGGCCGGCTAAAATCTACCTGAAATCAGCTGGACCTATAAGTGAATTTAAGTACATTTTTATCTGGTCTTTTGCATATAGTATTGTATTTAATTTATTTATTTGTGCTTTTCACTGAATATTAACTCAACTGACGTTGTGGCTGTCTCTCTACAGAGTACTTTTTAGAATTTCTGTGTAGCCATTGATAGACTTAGGGGGAAGTTTTTGCTCATCATTAACATCCTGTCTTGCCTTATATAAGTGGTACACTTTGAGTTATCTTTGCTTAATATCAGAGCTTTGGCCAGCTAACATCTACCTGAAATCAGTTGGACGTATAAGTGAATTTAAGTACACTTATCTGCTCTTTTGCATATAGTATTGTATTTAATTTATTTACTTGCGTTTTTCACTGAATATTAACTCAACTGAAGTTGTGGCTGTCTCTCTACAGGGTACTTTTTAGAATTTCTGTGTAGCCATTGATAGCAGTGGGTGTAGTTTCAGCTCATCACTAACATTCTGTCTTGCCTTATATAAGTGGTACATTTTGAGTTATCTCTGCTTAATATCAGAGCTTTGGCCGGCTAACATCTACCTGAAATCAGCTGGACGTATAAGTGAATTTAAGTTTACTTTTATCTGCTCTTTTGCATATAGTATTGTATTTAAATTATTTATTTGCGTTTTTCACTGAATATTAACTCAACTGAAGTTGTGGCTGCCTCTCTACAGAGTATTTTGTAGAATTTCTGTGTAGCCTTTGATAGCACTGGGGAGTAGTTACAGCTCATCACTAACCTCCTGTCTTGCTTCTATAAATGGTACATTTTGAGTTATGTCTGCTTAATACCAGAACTTTCTCCGACTAACATCTACCTGAAATGAGCTGGACATATGTGTGAATTTAAGTACACTTATCTGCTCTTTTGCATGTAATATTTTGTTTAATTTTTTTATTTATGTTTTTCACTGAATATCAACTCAACTGAAGTTGTGGCTGACTCTCTACAGAGTACTTTTTAGAATTTCTGTGTAGGCATTGAGAGCAGTGGGGGGTAGTTTCAGATCATCACTAACATCGTGTCTTGCCTTATATAAGTGGTACATTTTGAGTTATCTCTGCTTAATATCAGAGCTTTGGCTGACTAACATCTACTTGAAATCAGTAATACATTTTGAGTTATCTCTGCTTAATATCAGAGGTTTGGCCAGCTAACATCTATCTGAAATCAGCTGGACTTATGAGTGAATTTAGGTACACTTATCTGCTCTTTTGCATATAGTATTGTATTTAATTTATTTACTTGCGTTTTTCACTGAATATTAACTCAACTGAAGTTGTGGCTGTCTCTCTAGAGGGTACTTTTTAGAATTTCTGTGTAGCCATTGATAGCAGTGGGAGGTAGTTTCAGCTCATCACTAACATCCTGTGTTGCCTTATATAAGTAATACATTTTGAGTTATCTCTGCTTAATATCAGAGCTGTGGCCGGCTAACATCTACCTGAAATCAGCTGGATGTATAAGTGAATTTAAGTACACTGTTATCTGCTCTTTTGCATGTGGTATTGAATTTAATTTATTTATTTGTGTTTTTGAATTAATATTAACTCAACTGAAGTTGTGGCTGTCTCTCTACAGAGTCGTTTTTAGAATTTCTGTGTAGCCATTGATAGCAGTTGGGGGTAATTACAGCTCATCACTAACATCCTCTCTTGCCTTATATAAGTGGTACATTTTGAGTTATCTCTGCATAATATCAGAGCTTTGGCTAGCTAACATCTACCTGAAATAAGCTGGACGTATAAGTGAATTTAAGTACACTTTCATCTGCTCTTTTGCATACAGTATTGTATTTAATTTATTTATCTGTGTTTTTCACTGAATATTAACTCGACTGAAGTTGTGGCTGTCTCTCCACAGTGTACCTTTTAGAATTTCTGTGTAGCCATTGATAGCAGTGGGGGTAGTTTCAGCTCATCACTAACATCCTGTCTTGCCTTATATAAGTGGAAAATTTTGAGTTATCTCTGCTTAATAGCAGAGCTTTGGCCGGCTAACATCTACATGATATCAACTGGATATATAAGTGAACTTAAGTGTTCTTTTATCTGCTCTTTTGCATATAGTATTGTATTTAAATTATTTATTTGCATTTTTCACTGAATATTAACTCAGCTGAAGTTGTGCCTGCCTCTCTACAGCGTACGTTTTAGAATTTCTGTGTAGCCACTGATAGCAGTGGGGGGAAGTTTCAGTTCATCACTAACATTCTGTCTTGCCTTATATAAGTGGTACATTTTGAGTTATCTCTGCTTAATATCCGAGCTTTGGCCAGCTAACATATACCTGAAATCAGCTGGACATATAAGTGAATTTAAGTACACTTATCTTCTCTTTTGCATATAATATTGTATTTAATTTTTTATTTGTTTTTCACTGAATATTAACTCAACTGAAGTTGTGGCTGTCTCTCTACAGAGTTCTTTTTAGAATTTCTATGTAGCCATTGATAGAAGTGGGGGGTAGTTACAGCTCATCATTAACATCCTGTCTTGCCTTATATAAGTGGTACATTTTGAGTTATCTCTGCTTAATATCAGAGCTTTGGCTGACTAACATCTACTTGAAATCAGTAATACATTTTGAGTTATCTCTGCTTAATATCAGAGCTTTGGCCAGCTAACATCTATCTGAAATCAGCTGGACTTATGAGTGAATTTAGGTACACGTATCTGCTCTTTTCCATATAGTATTGAATTTAATTTATTTATATTTATTTTTCACTGAATATTAACTCAACTGAAGTTTTGGCTGTCTCGCTATAGAGTCTTTTTAGAATTTCTGTGTAGCCATTGATAGCAGTGGGGGGTAGTTTCAGCTCATCACTAACATCCTGTGTTGCCTTATATAAGTAATACATTTTGAGTTATCTCTGCTTAATATCAGAGCTTTGGCCGGCTAAAATCTACCTGAAATCAGCTGGACCTATAAGTGAATTTAAGTGCATTTTTATCTGGTCTTTTGCATATAGTATTGTATTTAATTTATTTATTTGTGCTTTTCACTGAATATTAACTCAGCTGACGTTGTGGCTGTCTCTCTACAGAGTACTTTTTAGAATTTCTGTGTAGCCATTGATAGACTTAGGGGGAAGTTTTTGCTCATCATTAACATCCTGTCTTGCCTTATATAAGTGGTACACTTTGAGTTATCTTTGCTTAATATCAGAGCTTTGGCCAGCTAACATCTACCTGAAATCAGTTGGACGTATAAGTGAATTTAAGTACACTTATCTGCTCTTTTGCATATAGTATTGTATTTAATTTATTTACTTGCGTTTTTCACTGAATATTAACTCAACTGAAGTTGTGGCTGTCTCTCTACAGAGTACTTTTTAGAATTTCTGTGTAGCCATTGATAGCAGTGGGGGTAGTTACAGCTCATTACTAACATCCTGTCTTGCCTTATATAAGTGGTACATTTTGAGTTATCTCTGCTTAATATCAGAGCTTTGGCCGGCTAACATCTACCTGAAATCAGCTGGACGTATAAGTGAATTTAGGTACACTTTTATCTGCTCTTTTGCATATAGTATTGTATTTAAATTATTTATTTGCGTTTTTCACTGAATATTAACTCAACTGAAGTTGTGGCTGCCTCTCTTCAGAGTACTTTTTAGAATTTCTGTGTAGCCATTGATAGCACTGGGGGGTAGTTACAGCTCATCACTAACATCCTGTCTTGCCTTATATAAGTGGTACATTTTGAGTTATCTCTGCTTAATATCAGAGCTTTGGCTGGCTAACATCTACCTGAAATCAGCTGGACGTATAAGTGAATTTAAGTACACTTTTATGTGCTCTTTTGCATACAGTATTGTATTTAAATTATTTATTTGCGTTTTTCACTGAATATTAACTCAGCTGAAGTTGTGGCTGCCTCTCTACAGAGTACATTTTAGATTTTCTGTGTAGGCATTGATAGCAGTGGGAAGTAGTTTCAGATCATCACTAACATCCTGTCTTGCCTTATATAAGTGGTACATTTTGAGCTATCTCTGCGTAATATCAGAGCTTTGGCTGACTAACATCTACTTGAAATCAGTAATACATTTTGAGTTATCTCTGCTTAATATCAGAGCTTTGGCCGGCTAACATCAATCTGAATTCAGCTGGACTTATGAGTGAATTTAGGTACACTTATCTGCTCCTTTCCATATAGTATTGAATTGAATTTATTTATAATTGTTTTTCACCGAATATTAACTCAACTGAAGTTTTGGCTGTCTCACTACAGAGTACTTTTTAGAATTTCTGTGTAGCCATTGATAGCAGTGGGGGGTAGTTTCAGATCATCACTAACATCCTGTGTTGCCTTATATAAGTAATACATTTTGAGTTATCTCTGCTTAATATCAGAGCTGTGGCCGGCTAACATCTACCTGAAATCAGCTGGACGTATAAGTAAATTTAAGTACACTTATCTGCTCTTTTGCATATAATATTGTATTTAATTTTTTATTTGTTTTTCACTGAATATTAACTCAACTGAAGTTGTGGCTGTCTCACTACAGAGTACTTTTTAGAATTTCTGTGTAGCCATTGATAGAAGTGGGGGGTAGTTACAGCTCATTATTAACATCCTGTCTTGCCTTATATAAGTGGTACATTTTGAGTTATCTCTGCTTAATATCACAGCTTTGGCTGACTAACATCTACTTGAAATCAGTAATACATTTTGAGTTATCTCTGCTTAATATCAGAGGTTTGGCCAGCTAACATCTATCTGAAATCAGCTGGACTTATGAGTGAATTTAGGTACACTTATCTGCTCTTTTCCATATAGTATTGCATTTAATTTATTTATATTTGTTTTTCACTGAATATTAACTCAACTGAAGTTTTGGCTGTCTCGCTACAGAGTCCTTTTTAAAATTTCTGTGTAGCCATTGATAGCAGTGGGAGGTAGTTTCAGCTCATCACTAACATCCTGTGTTGCCTTATATAAGTAATACATTTTGAGTTATCTCTGCTTAATATCAGAGCTGTGGCCGGCTAACATCTACCTGAAATCAGCTGGACGTATAAGTGAATTTGAGTACACTTTTATCTGCTCTTTTGCATATAGTATTGAATTTAATTTATTTATTTATGTTTGCACTCTTTTGTTTTCCTATATCAGCCCCCAAGCTAAAAGTACACCGCGTGGCACCAAACTATCGCTGCAGCCCTGTGACGACCCTCTCCTTGTGCGAATGCACACAACTGATTAAGCGACTGCGTGTAAACCTATAACTTAAACAGCTGCCTAGGTAAAGAACTTACCTTCCTAACAGATTTTTTCTACTGTCTAGTGTCAGGCAGCAACAAAAAGATTTCAGACTTTCTAATTAAAAACCATTCTACTAAGAAAGCGGACTTTATATTTCAAACAAACTGTTTGCTACTTGTAACAACATTTTACTAAGAAGGCAGTCCTTATATTTAATAAAACAGTTTGCTACCTGCTGTTAAAGGCGGTTACCTTTAAGAACAAGGTAAACTCTGTGGTGTAATCCCCGCTCCGCTTTGCCCTCGCTATGCTCGGGCTCACTCCGTGCCCCTCCCTGCCCCCTATTCCCACCCGCCCCCACTACCTCTACATTTATTAGGTCTGTAGGCCCATCCCCCCTACCACCACCCAATCACAACAGTCCCTCTCCCAGTACCACTCCCCTCCATTTCTCCACCTGACTACACTACAAAGCCTACCCCCTTAATCTGCCCACCTACTTAACTCTCCCACTAACACTCTCTCCTCCCGCCTCCTAGCTTCTCTTCTAACCAATTGTAACAAGGTAACTCACCCCCCCCTCACCATGGAAAGAAACTCTTTTAGTACTTTCCCTCTCATAACACTACTACTTATCTTACCCTATCTGTTAACTAGATACGATACCCTAAACCCTGCAGGTGCCTACCTCCCCAACGGTCAAACCTCCCTGCACTCCAATGACACCTCTAATCTTATTCATCCCACCCACTACCCTTCTATTAACGCGAACCCCTACAGTTTCCACCCCACTCTCTGTTACCCGAAATCATCCTTAACAAGGGAACATCTTAAACTACTAATTAAACTCCAAAGAATACTTGACTATTTAAAAAAATCCATAACAAAAGACAGTGATATCCACCCCAACCCAGGCCCTTCCATTGACCTAGGCCCAAACTCCCTGAACACTGCCAGAAGCCTAGTGGGCTCCCTCCGCATGCTTCACCTCAATTTATGAAGTATCAACAACAAAGTACACAACTTGCATGCTTTGCTTGCAACCCACTCCCCTGACATCATGTGTCTTTCTGAAACCTGGCTCAAACCTAGCACTAAGGATGAGGACATCATCCCACCTGGGTACAACATCCTTAGGGCAGATAGAATAACTAGGAAGGGTGGGGGAATTGCAGTAATGTTCAAGAACTCCTTGAACATCACTAGGAATCCACTCCAACCTCCAAAAGTCCACAACCAGGAATTGATTGCCCTAAAATTATGCCTTAACAACCAAAAAAGTATTAATCTCATAGTCATCTATCTACCTCCAGGCAACAACGTTGAAAACCTAGAACAAACTCTCAGCTGGTTTACCACCTTCTATCCCAAGCGATAATTCTAGGAGATGTTAATATCGACTGGTCCTATACTCCTCTCATACGAATCCTCTCCCTATTAACTTATACGGATTCTCCCAACTTATTCTTTCCCCTACTAGGGTTGGACATGCTCAACAAAAGAAAGCATCATAGACTGGATCCTTACAAATAAGGATCCCACCAACTACACCGTAGGGACCCTCCCCAACGACCTTAGCGACCACCTTATCACCTTTATTATAAAACACAAATGTCCAAATACTCACCCCCCCCCCAACCAGACTTGTTAGGAACAGCAAGAATTTCATCCCTGACCAATTTCTTGCAGACCTCAAGGCATGCAACTGGTCCATCCTAAATACTCTACCCTTAGAAGAGAGTGTGTCATACTTTAATGATACCTTCCTCAAAATACTTGACTCACATGCTCCTAAGTGACTCATTAGAACCAGGGAACGTATCGCACCTTGGCTAACCAAGACACAAAAACTAAAATTAAACTCAGAGACCAGGCCTGGAACAAATGGAGAACCACAGAAACCCCTCTGGACCGCATCAAATTCCTACAGCTTAGAAATTCAACCAAAGCAGCCGTTATGTCTGATAAAAAACAATATTTCTGTCACCTCCAAGACAAGCATCAAAACAACCCTAAAAAATTTTGGGCTGGTTTCAACCACCTCCTCCATCCAGGCAAATCTTCCACCCCCACACCTGAAACACTCATGGATAAAGATCCAAGTGAGATAGCTAACTCTTTTAATTCTTTTTTTACTGAGACCATCCAGTCCCTAGCCAGCCAGCTTACCTCTACCCCCTTGGCCGCAACCTCAACCAACGACCCATCTCAACCTGCCTTTAAATTACAACCCACCTCCACCTTCTATATTCGTACCCTCCTGAAAAAACTTAAACCAACTACCCTAGCGGCTGACCTACTCCCAGCCAAATACTTACAAATAGCAGCTGATGCCATAGCCTACCCTGTATCCATCCTAATTAACCGGTCTATCTCCGAAGCCTCTATTCCCTCTATCTGGAAAATCTCCTATATCATTCCTCTCCACAAAGGAGGGTCCTCTACTGACACATCCAATTATAGACCCATTGCAATATTATCCCCTTTATCCAAAATTATGGAACGCTGCATTCACAAACAACTTATTACCCACCTTATCCAAAATAATCTCCTATCTAACACCCAACACGGCTTTCGCCCACATCATAGCACTACCACTGCTCTCCTCTCCTTTGTTGATTCTATTAACCTCAACCGGAATAACAAATTAATATCCTCTGCGCTCTTCCTAGACCTATCGAAAGCCTTGCATATGGTCAACCACAAACAACTGCTCCACACACTTGAAACCTTTAATCTTAGCAAAACCACTATAAGTTGGTTCAACGCCTACCTCTCTGGCAGAAAACAGGCGGTACAGTGGCAAAACAGGATTTCAGACTTACTCCCCACCAATATCGGTGTCCCCCAAGGATCTATTCTCGGTCCCCTTCTTTTCTCCCTCTTCATTAACGGTTTACACTCTATCCTTCCCAAAGCCACCTGCATTCAATATGCGGATGACTCCACCCTAATCTGTTCCGATGACTCCCTCACCAAACTCCAAGCTACTACCCAAAACTGCTTTTCTTTAGTTGAAAAATGGTTCTCAGACTTAAAACTCCTACTTAATCTAACCAAAACCAAATTGCTTCTATTCTTCCCTACTCCAATTACTACACACGGATTAGAATCCCCTAACACCCACATCCCAACCTTCGCTGTGTCCTCTAATAATAGTACCAAAATCTTTCCTGTCACCCACACCAAACTACTAGGGGTAACAATAGACCACAAACTTAGATTTGATATGCATCTCAACCTGACCATTAAATCACTCAACAAGAAACTGGGGTCCATGTATAGAATTAAGAAATTCTTAACCCCACACACCAAACTAACCATCGCCCGAAACCACCTCCTATCCACTCTCCTCTATGCCTCCCCCATATTCTCCTTCCTTCACAAAAAAGAGTTTAATAAACTATCCACTGCCTATAACCACATAGCTAGATTCATAACAGGAATGCCCTATCGCACCCATCACTGCCTAAATCTAAGAACACTGGGATGGCTAGAACTGCCCAATATTCTTAAACTCAAACAACTTACTGAGGCATTCAAAATTATTAAACATCCCGAAAAAACTCCCTCACTGAACAACATACTTACCCCCTACTCTAATCTTTCGTCCCTTAGGTCATCCAAATGTATTCAAGTATTGACCATTAAATCTAACAACTTGGGAGGGGAAGCTCTTTATGCCAATTCCATTGGCAAAGCCAGGAATGCCCTCCCAAGCAACCTAAGACTTATGACCACTTTGCACCAATTTAAAATTCACCTCCGAGCTTTACTAAAATCCCAATGGCTTTGCCCATGCTCTAATCCCGACTAATGGCACGACTCTACATGGCCTAGCCAAGCCTCCTCACAACCCAAATCCTTAAGGGTTCACTCTGTAGCCAGGTCAATCCATCTTACTAACTTCTATTCTACTTGGGATCATATTTTTGTATTACTTATTGTTTTAATTTGCCATCTTATGTTAGCTTACCAACTTACTATTGTTTTGTTATTCACATGTGTTTATGCACCTCTGTTCTTTGGAGCTTTTCTCCCCGGGCCTCCACTGAAAACGGATATGTATCCAGTTGGACCAACCCGGTCAACAAATGTAAAATAAAATAAAAATAAAATAAATAATAAATTTTACTGAATATTAACTCAACTGAAGTTGTGGCTGTCTCTCTACAGAGTACTTTTTAGAATTTCTGTGTAGCCATTGATAGCAGTGGGAGTAGTTTCAGCTCATCACTAACATCCTGTTTTGCCTTATATAAGTGGTACATTTTGAGTTATCTCTGCTTAATATCAGAGCTTTGGCCGGCTAACATCTACCTGAAATCAGCTGGACATATAAGTGAATTTAAGTACACTTTTATCTGCTCTTTTGCATATAGTATTGTATTTAAATTATTTATTCGCGTTTTTCACTGAATATTAACTCAATTGAAGTTGTGGCTGCCTCTCTACAGATTACTTTGTAGAATTTCTGTGTAGCTATTGATAGCACTGGGGGGTAGTTACAGCTCATCACTAACATCCTGTCTTGCCTTATATAAATGGTACATTTTGAGTGATCTCTGCTTAATACCAGAACTTTGTCCGGCTAACATCTACTTGAAATGAGCTGGACATATGTGTGAATTTAAGTACACTTATCTCCTCTTTTGCATATAATATTGTATTTAATTTTTTTATTTATGTTTTTCACTGAATATTAATTCAACTGAAGTTGTGGCTGTCTCTCTACAGAGTACTTTTTAGAATTTCTGTGTAGGCATTGATAGCAGTGGGGGATAGTTTCAGATCATCACTAACATCCTGTCTTGCCTTATATAAGTGGTACATTTTGAGTTATCTCTGCTTAATATCAGAGCTTTGGCTGACTAACATCTACTTGAAATCAGTAATACATTTTGAGTTATCTCTGCTTAATATCAGAGCTTTGGCCGGCTAACATCTATCTGAAATCAGCTGGACTTATGAGTGAATTTAGGTACACTTATCTGCTCTTTTCCATATAGTATTGAATTTAATTTATTTATATTTGTTTTACACCGAATATTAACTCAACTGAAGTTTTGGCTGTCTCACTACAGAGTACTTTTTAGAATTTCTGTGTAGCCATTGATAGCAGTGGGGGGTAGTTTCAGCTCATCACTAACATCCTGTGTTGCCTTATATAAGTAATACATTTTGAGTTATCTCTGCTTAATATCAGAGCTGTGGCCGGCTAACATCTACCTGAAATCAGCTGGATGTATAAGTAAATTTAAGTACACTTATCTGCTCTTTTGCATATAATATTGTATTTAATTTTTTATTTGTTTTTCACTGAATATTAACTCAACTGAAGTTGTGGCTGTCTCTCTACAGAGTTCTTTTTAGAATTTCTATGTAGCCATTGATAGAAGTGGGTGGTAGTTACAGCTCATCATTAACATCCTGTCTTGCCTTATATAAGTGGTACATTTTGAGTTATCTCTGCTTAATATCACAGCTTTGGCTGACTAACATCTACTTGAAATCAGTAATACATTTTGAGTTATCTCTGCTTAATATCAGAGCTTTGGCCAGCTAAAATCTACCTGAAATCAGCTGGACCTATAAGTGAATTTAAGTACATTTGTATCTGCTCTTTTGCATATAGTATTGTATTTAATTTATTTATTTGTGTTTTTCACTGAATATTAACTCAACTGAAGTTGTGGCTGTCTCTCTACACAGTACTTTTTAGAATTTCTGTGTAGCCATTGATAGCAGTGGGTGTAGTTTCAGCTCATCACTAACATCCTGTCTTGCCTTATATAAGTGGTACATTTTGAGTTATCTCTGCTTAATATCAGAGCTTTGGCCGGCTAACATCTACCTGAAATCAGCTGGATGTATAAGTGAATTTAAGTACACTTTTATCTGCTCTTTTGCATATAGTATTGTATTTAAATTATTTATTTGCGTTTTTCACTGAATATTAACTCAACTGAAGTTGTGGCTGCCTCTCTACAGAGTACTTTGTAGAATTTCTGTGTAGCCATTGATAGCACTGGGGGGTAGTTACAGCTCATCACTAACATCCTGTCTTGCCTTATATAAGTGGTACATTTTGAGTTATCTCTGCTTAATACCAGAGCTTTGTCCGGCTAACATCTACCTGAAATGAGCTGGACATATGTGTGAATTTAAGTACACTTATCTCCTCTTTTGCATATAATATTGTATTTAATTTTTTTATTTATGTTTTTCACTGAATATTAATTCAACTGAAGTTGTGGCTGTCTCTCTACAGAGTACTTTTTAGAATTTCTGTGTAGGCATTGATAGCAGTGGGGGGTAGTTTCAGATCATCACTAACATCCTGTATTGCCTTATATAAGTGGTACATTTTGAGTTATCTCTGCTTAATATCAGAGCTTTGGCCGGCTAACATCTATCTGAAATCAGCTGGACTTATGAGTGAATTTAGGTACACTTATCTGCTCTTTTCCATATAGTATTGAATTTAATTTATTTATATTTGTTTTACACCGAATATTAACTCAAATGAAGTTTTGGCTGTGTCACTACAGAGTTCTTTTTAGAATTTCTGTGTAGCCATTGATAGCAGTGGGGGGTAGTTTCAGCTCATCACAAACATCCTGTGTTGCCTTATATAAGTAATACATTTTGAGTTATCTCTGCTTAATATCAGAGATGTGGCCGGCTAACATCTACCTGAAATCAGCTGGATGTATAAGTAAATTTAAGTACACTTATATGCTCTTTTGCATATAATATTGTATTTAATTTTTTATTTGTTTTTCACTGAATATTAACTCAACTGAAGTTGTGGCTGTCTCTCTACAGAGTTCTTTTTAGAATTTCTATGTAGCCATTGATAGAAGTGGGTGGTAGTTACAGCTCATCATTAACATCCTGTCTTGCCTTATATAAGTGGTACATTTTGAGTTATCTCTGCTTAATATCACAGCTTTGGCTGACTAACATCTACTTGAAATGAGTAATACATTTTGAGTTATCTCTGCTTAATATCAGAGGTTTGGCCAGCTAACATCTATCTGAAATCAGCTGGACTTATGAGTGAATTTAGGTACACGTATCTGCTCTTTTCCATATAGTATTGCATTTAATTTATTTATATTTGTTTTTCACTGAATATTAACTCAACTAAAGTTGTGGCTGTCTCTCTACAGTGTACTTTTTAGAATTTCTGTGTAGCCATTGATAGCAGTGGGGGGTAGTTTTAGCTCATCACTAAAATCATGTCTTGCCTTATATAAGTGGTACATTTTGAGTTATCTCTGCTTAATATCAGAGCTTTGGCCAGCTAACATCTATCTGAAATCAGCTGGACTTATGAGTGAATTTAGGTACACGTATCTCGTCTTTTCCATATAGTATTGAATTTAATTTATTTATATTTGTTTTTCACTGAATATTAACTCAACTGAAGTTTTGGCTGTCTCGCTACAGTCCTTTTTAGAATTTCTCTGTAGCCATTGATAGCAGTGGGGGGTAGTTTCAGCTCATCACTAACATCCTGTGTTGCCTTATATAAGTAATACATTTTGAGTTATCTCTGCTTAATATCAGAGATGTGGCCGGCTAACATCTACCTGAAATCAGCTGGACGTATAAGTGAATTTGAGTATACTTTTATCTGCTCTTTTGCATATAGTATTGAATTTAATTTATTTATTCATGTTTTTTACTGAATATTAACTCATCTGAAGTTATAAAACAGGAACAAACCACTTGCTGACAAACAGGATAAACGCCCAGTGCTCCAGAAAAACTTGAATAATATTAATGAAACCAAAAGGAGCAACTAGGCTGATGCAGAGTCACAAGTAGAAATGAAAGGCAAAATCCTCAGGTTAAAATCCAAATGAAAGGCAAAATCCTCAGGTTAAAATCCAACTTTAATTCCACTGCAGGTCAGATAAGCGCTTTCACTCATTCATTTGAGCTTCATCAGATCATGTAACAAAGACCTTCAAGTACATAGGCTACATTTATACAGTTAAAACATCTCCTATTGGCTGCTTCTTGTTACATATTCATGAGTTAATCTAAGCTTAAAGATATATGCACATATAAACATAATGAGATGTATAAAATGAATATAAAAACATATAAAAAACATATAAAAACTCTCCATGAACACTCAAGATGCTCTAATAAATATGTATATATATGTCAAAAGAAATCTATTTCAAGGGTAAAACATATATGTTCCATCATTTATTATAAAATCTACAAACATTCCTCCGTTTGTTTAACATAGGTTTAATGGAGGCTCTCTCATTGAGACCTAAACCCCTATCTGCTCTCAATCTAACTATCCACATACTCTCCTTACTTTCAGTATGGTTCCTGATGTCACCTCCTCGTATACTGGGTTTAATATTCTCAAGAGCTCTAAATAGGAAAAAATGTTCAGGACCTGCTTGGGCTACGTGCTTAGCTAAGGCATTGTGAGGTGAAGCCTTCCTAATGTGGTAAAGGTGTTCTCTTATCCTGTCTTTAAAAGCGATTGGTTTTGCCAACATAAAACGCATCACATATTTGGCACACTGCCAAATAAACTATATGAGTAGTATCACAGGTAGCTACAGCACGTATGCTAAAGTTAGTGTGCATGTCAGGATGTTCAAAAAATGGACTGGGGTCAAGAGAATTACAATAATTACAGCGTCCACATGGTTTTGTGTGTTCAAGAGGCATTGACCATTCATCCCTTTTGAATAACATAGCATTCTCCTTAAATTTAATTTGTTCCTATATAAAAAGAGGGTTTAGTCCCCACAAGTTTACCGATGGTGTCATCAGTACAGAGAATAGGCCAGTGTTTCGTAATAATATTCTTGATTGCTGGACAATCAGTACTATATGGTAAAGAAACCCTTACGTGAGTTGATCTATCATCTCTACCATTGTCTGTTGTAACGGATCCACCAGTAATAACTGGTCCAAAATAAGGGGCTGCTCTGTTCAGTCTAAGTTTATTGACATCTAAGAGATTGGACTCAATCTCTTGTGAGCTATAGCCCGTTCTTCTAGCCTTATCTTGAGGTCACTCACTTCATTTAGGAAGCCTTCTTCTGTGGCATTTAGCCTAGAGGTTCTCATCCCTGGCCTCTAATGATATTCTTAAAAATATGCTGTGGGTGCATACTATCACGCTGTAATAGAGTATTAAAATAGCAAGGTTTCCTATAGACACCTGTATTAATCAAACCACATGCTAACTTTTCTATATACAAGTCAAGAAATTCTATCTTCTCTCTAGAATGATTCATACTGAAGGTTAAATAGCCAGTGAGGTTGTTCAATATAGTATGGAACACAAACAAATCATCAACACTGCCTCTCCATAAAACAAAAACGTCATCCACGAACGTCTATAAAAGTTACATGTTGTTTAAACATTTCTAAATTAAAGAGACTCTCAAATTCCCAAAATGCCAAAAACATGTTTGCATAGCTGTTGGCACAAGGTGTGCCCATGG
Source organism: Protopterus annectens (assembly GCF_019279795.1). Lineage (NCBI taxonomy): Eukaryota > Metazoa > Chordata > Ceratodontiformes > Protopteridae > Protopterus > Protopterus annectens. The sequence goes on from NC_056741.1 coordinate 1,552,761,548, forward strand.
CTACGCCACCTCGCTGTTGGTAAAACTTGTTGTCATAGGTGAACAGATTGTTATTCAAAATGAGTTCAAGGAAATGTACAATGAGGTCTACTTTAACTGATGTATATTCGCTATGTAAGAGTAGATACTCAGTGATATAAATCAGGCCTATGTTATTTGGTAACACAGTAAACAAGGACTTGATGTCAAGCGTTACAAAAATCAAGTTATCAACGTCACAAATGCCACCTAAGCAGTCATACAAATCTGTTAAAAACTGTTTGGAATCTTTCAGTACAACTTTGTTCTTATTTAATATCGATTCGCAAATGTTTCTCAACATAGACAGAAAGGTTTTCAGTGATCCAACCCTGACCAGACACTATGGGTCTCATTGGTGGGTCAATGGAGTCTTTGTGAATCTTAGGTAACCCATGTATTGTTGGTACAAGTGGATTCTTAACGAAGAGATAGTCAAACAATTCTTGATCCAAGATATCACCTTTCAACATATCTAATAACATATTGTTTACGTGACTAATAGTGGCTTGCACTGTTTGTTCGTTAACTTGTAAATAGAAATCATCTTCCAAGAGTTTAATCATAGCATCATGATATTTGCTAGTGTCCATAACTACTATCCGACCACCTTTGTCAGCTGGTTTGATGGTTATGGACTGTAAGGACTGGAGTTTAAGTAAGCTAGTCTGCTCCCTCTAGTCAAATTACCATTCTTCCTGTATTTCTTTAAAGAAAAATATTGATACAAATCATCCTCAGTTAGTTTCAAATATGCCTCAACTAACGGATGATTAGGTGGGACAAAGTTGCTAAGCTTCTTAAACTTTGGTGGTCTAGTAACGTTATTGTCTGTCAATTCACTATCAGTTTTATCATGAAATAGCAGTTTAAGCATAAGATTTCGACAGAAAAGTCTCATGTCTACTACAGTGTCCGTAAAGTTACTGTGTGCACTTGGTATAAAGTTTAGGCCTTTACATAATAATTTCTCATCACATTCAGTCAACAGATATCCTGAGATGTTATGTATCATAGAATCTGCTGGTATCAAAATTTCAGCTGTATCTAATTTACTTTGTTCTTCCACATCTTCTTTATTGTCTGATGTGGTACAAACTCTTCTGATAATTTGCGTTTCTGTCTCCCCCTGCTCATAGAGCGTCCCCTTGTTATATTCTTGTCCTTTCGGACTGGGAGGGGAAAAGGGAGCTCACTTACTACTCCTGTAGTGATGGTGGCATGTACTTTGTGAGGTAACTTGGATCTCACTATGCCGTCATCTACTGACAACCTCTTATTGATCGGTCCCTTCACAACATGTACTGCTGGATATAAGTTAGTTCTGTCTGCACTATTATTCACAGTAGTAGGCTGACTAACTTCTTTATTGTTTGTATTAATAGAGCTGGATCCACTCTCAGTATGTAAAATAGTAATTACATCATCAGTATCATTGGAAGTAGTAGTGTTATTAATGTTAGCTATATTTTGTACCCTATTACTAGGCGATACATTGTTATGTACACAGTTAGTAATATCCACAGCTTCACAAGCATTATTAACAACATTACCATTTTCAGAACCAGTACTAGGTTCGGAACTCAGTTGTCTAACACTAGTATAGTCATTAGGTTTAATGGTAGCACTATAATGCCCATGTTTAGGCCAAACGAAGACTTGTCCTAAATTAAAATCTCTGTGATCTCTAATAATCTTGCTTCTCTTCTGTTGGAGAAGTTTCCGCTCTAAGGCTGATATTCCATCCAACAGGCTTTCAAATAGTGGTTCTATTACAGTACTTGGGAAACAAGAAAAAATTCTCTTCTGTTGTTTCTTAATGTTATTAATAAGTTTCTCCTCTTCAGAGGCAAAAGTCAATAAGTAACTCCATGTACTGTTTGCTTACCTCCAAGTTCAGGCTGCCACCTTGAAAGCAACTCTGGATAATGTTCCCCTGATTGGGCATGTTTAATATCGTAATCCTCTCGGTACAATTTTTGTGTCCAAACAATACGAAAATGCAAGCGCTGTGTTTGCAAACGTTTCAAGTGTGCAAAGTCTTTCTCTAGACTGTCTAACAGGCGTTGTAGCTCATCCAAGTCGGGTGTCGCCCGTATCCGCGTCATCAAAGCTCAAAGCGCCGAATTGCCAGGAAGTGACTGTTGAACAGGCGAGATTCTGTTCAAACCTCTACTGTAGATGAGCGACTGAGCCCAGGTCTACACCTCGGGGCTCATAGTCTAGCTCAATATCTACAGTTTCACTCTGACTCTGCATAATAGAAAAAATAGTGCAAAGGCACAAAAAATAGCCAAAAATGTCTGTATGCAAGGTAAAGATACAAAATAGAAGTTATGTTCTTATCATAACGTTCCATGTTAGTTGTCTTCTTCTCGCCTTCTTCTTGCTAGATGGGTTCGGAGCCGACCTCGGCTCCGACTCGGCCACTCTAAAAGCTTGAGAGTTGGTTCCACCGGCTCGAGGCTCCCCTTATATCCCACAATGCTAGGCGTGAGTTACCTCAGATCTCGTTTGTAAGCTAGGCCCAGCTTATAATAGTAACAGAATAACTATAAACAAAGTCCACCTCTATAAACCAGGGAGAAGAGAAGGGTGACCTACATCCTGATCCAGGAAAATATGCACAGCAGCATATACCTAAAGTAAGAGGTGGTAGAAAGAGAGGTCACAATCAAAACTCCTCTAGGTCTGTCCAGGCCAGGGGAAGGAGGGTGGGACGCAAGAAGAAGAGAAGAAGACAACTAACATGGAACGTTATGGTAAGAACATAACTTCTATATGTTAAGTTGTCTATCTCGCCTTCATTCTTGCTAGATGGGACCGCGTCCCTAGCACCTTGTCCCGGGTGGCCTAACGGAACAGACTCTTGAGAACAGTGGAACCAAAGTTAGCTCTATGCCTAGAAGCTAAATCCAACTTATAATGAGAAATGAAAGTGTGAGGAGTAGCCCAAGTAGCCGCTACACAAATGGTGTCAATAGGCAGTCTGTCTTGGAAGGCTATAGAAGTAGCCAAAGCTCTGGTAGAATGGGCTTTAGGTTTGTTAGGCAGATTTTGGTGTCTAATTTCATAAACAAGGGAAATCAGAGATGTTAGCCATCTAGATAATGATACCTTTGAAACTGAAAGTCCCTTTCTGCCTTCTGCATAAGAGACAAACAGCTGGTCAGATTTTCTGAATTGTTTGGTTCTATCCAAATAGTACCTTAACTGACGATGAACATCTAGCCAATGCAATTTCTGGTCAGACCTGTTAGAATATTCTGGAAAAAACACAGGAAGGTCAATGCTTTGATTTAGGTTAGGCGAGAGGCTATCTTAGGTAAAAGGACGGGTTGGTTCAGAAGATACCCTGTCCTTATGGAACAACAGATAAGGAGGTCGACAGCTGAGTGCATGAAGTTCTGAAACTCTTCTAGCTGAAGTAATAGCTACCAGAAAGAGTGTCTTCCATGATAGCAATTTTAAAGAACAGGAGGCTGCAGGTTCGAAAGGGGAAAGAATCAAAGAACTAAGAACTAAATTTAGGTCCCAAGGAGGAGGAGGATTTCTTATAGGAGGTCTGAGAAGAAAAACTCCTTCAAAATGCTTTGCAAAGCTTGTGGGACATTAAGGCAGACTCTGAAATGCCCACATGAAAGTTAGAAATAGCTGCCAATTGAACTTTAAGAGTAGATGGAGATGAACCTGCATGGAAGAGTTCAGCTAGAAAATCAAGGACCATTTGGATGGAAGCAGTGAAAGGATCTATGTCCTTCCTTGAGCCCAATAGGCAAAACGTTTCCACTTACTCAAATAAATCTTTCAGTGGAAGATTTATGGGAAGCTATCAAAATATCTCGGACAGAGTGAGATATTTGAGGAAGCCTGGCTAAGGTTGGAACTGGAGGAACCAAGCAGTGAGGTTCAGAGAGGAAGGAGCAATGAAACTGACCCGACTGATGGATCAAAAGATCTGGAACTAGGTCCAGATGCCAAGGTCGCTCAACAGAAAATGATGAAGAAAGGGGAACCAAACCTGTCGAGGCCAGTAAGGAGCAATGAGGATCAACGAGGCCTTCTGAGCGATAGCTTTCTGTATCACTTGAGAGATTAGTGGGAAGGGAGGAAATGCATACAGAAGTCCCCGGGGCCAAACTTGGACTAGAGCGTCTCTGCTGGGTTGGCCTGGTAAAGGGAATAGGGTGAAAAAATCTCTGCACTTGCTGTTTTGGGGAGTAGCAAAAAGGTCGCAGCAAGGCTGACCCCACATGAGAAAAATTTCTCTCACAACAGAGTCTTTCAGAGACCACTCGTGAGGCATGAGGATAGCTCTGCTCAATTTGTCAGCGATTTGATTGGACTTCCCGGGGATGTGCGTTGCTATCAGAAACCGCTGAGAAGAAATTAACCATTGCCACAGTCTGAGTGCTTCCCGACACAGGGGGGTAGGACCTGGTTCCGCCTTGTTTGTTGATATACCACACTACAGACATATTGTCCGTCTGGATTGCTATCGTTCCCAAGGGAAAAGAGTCTTGAAGGGCTTGCAACGCTAAAAGCACTGCTCTCATCTCTAGAACATTTATGTGCAAGTGGCATTCGTCTGGTTGCCATGTGCCCTGGACAGTTCTGCCCTGATAATGCCCCCCCCACCCGATCAGGGAGGCGTCCGTTGTCAGAGTAGCAACCGGAGGAAGGGACAAAGGGTCTTCCCAACAAGAGCTGAGGGAAGATATCCACCACAGAAGATGATTTCTGCATGTTTGCGTAATCATGATGGTGTGGGACATCGGAAGTTGCTGGTATGACCATTGCGTGAAGAGCATCCATTGAAGGATTCTCATGTGGAATCTGGCTAATGGAAGCAGAGGTATGGCAGCCATAATCCCCAACACTTTCAGAACTAACCTGGCTTTGATTCTGTTGCTGCTGAAGAGGAGCGAGACCAGTTTGTGTATGTCTGTTATTCTCTGATCTGTTAGTCTGCAGACATGTTGACTGTGTCTAGATTTGCCTATGAAGGTAATAGTACGACAAGGCGACAAAACAGACTTTTCGCAATTTATTGAAATGCCTAAATTTTGACAAATGCGAAAGGTGTAGTCCCTGGCCAATAGAAGAAGATGCTTGGTGGGAGCTGTGAGGAGCCAGTCGTCCAAATATGGAAACACCTGGAATCCTTGGCGTCTCAGGTGAGAAGCTACCACTGCCATGCATTTGGTAAACACCGGGGGCAGTGGTGAGACCAAAGGGCAGGGCCCTGAATTGAAAATGACTGGTTCCCAGCCTGAAGCGGAGGAATCTTCTGGAGTGTCTGTTCATTTTTATGTGATAGTACGCATCCTGAAGGTCTATAGAGCACATCCAGTTTCCCTTTCCCAATAGGGGAAGGATGGACTGCAGCGTGACCATCCGAAATCTTGTTTTCTTGACTGACTTGTTCAAGATACTGAGATCCAAAATTGGTCTCCAGTCCCCTGTTTTCTTTGGAACTAAAAAGAACCTGGAGTAGCTTCCGGATCCTTGCTGGTCTGCTGGAACTGGCTGTATTGCTCTTTTTGCAAGCAGCTTTGAAATTTCCAAAGCTGCAAGATCCCTTTGAGCGGTGGAACATCTGGAAGGGATTTTTGATTGGTTTGGAATGCGACGAAGGGAATGGAATAGCCTTCGAAATGATGGACTGTACCCATTTGTCTTGAGTCAGGGATAGCCAGGCTTCTGGGTACAGTGACAATCTTCCCCGACTGCCTCCGGAAGGTGGGCAGTCGGCAACACCTCAGGGATGCTGAAAGGGCTTATCAGAGAAGGCTTCTCGATTGCCCTGGTTCTGGACCCCCTGCCTCTAGGCGGCGTCTACCATTGTTGTTCCCCTCTGCCTCTGGCGGGAACCGACTCTGTCGTCAGGCGAAGTCCCTTGAGATTGTTTGAACCACATTTTCCACTTTTCTGGCCTTTGGGGAAAGGCCTAGAAGGAGTGGAGAAACGGACTCCGATGGCAGAAAGAGTCTTGCCATCTGTCTCGCACCTAGTCAAGGTTTCTTTCACTTGAGGACCAAAGAGATGATCCATCAAACGGGAATTAGTGAATGACGTTTTAAAGGGGTCCGCAAAGTTGCATAGCCGCATCCAAGCATGCCTGCGTAAGGCCACACCTGTCCCTGCGGCCCTGCTCGCTCCATCAGCCGCATAAGAGAGGAGGCGCATGGAGGAGTTAGCTATGGAGTTCAGGGTAGCCAGCTGAGTGTTCATCTTGTCCTGAAAACCCGCAGCCGTAGGATCCTTCAACATGTCACTCGCTTCTTTGATCAAGTCCCTTTGAAGACGAGTAAAATGGCATAGGTAATTCAGCGAACGCATAGCAAAGGTCGCTGACGAGAACATCCGCTTCCCGTACCTGTCCATAGACCTAGATTCTTTGTTAGGGGGATGAACAGGCACTAAAGGATCAGCTAGTTCCTTCTTGGTGGCGGCAGCTACCACTATAGCATCCACAGAAACATCTTTTGTGAGAAATTGCTTGTCAGTTGGTGCTGTTATAAATTTGGAAGGTCTCCTGGGGGTAGGGTCCACTGAATCAGGAGCCGTCCAGGCCTTTTTCCCAACCACCTGGATGGGGGGAACAAGGGGGGGGGGGACACCCAGGAGGTGGAAGGGCGAGAGCCAAACGCCTCAAGATACACAGATTCATCCTCCGAAGGGTTAAGGGCTGGCCAATTTCCCCTCTGTTTCAGGATCTCTAGAATGTCTGCAAAAGAGACATCTTCAGAAGGGGAACGTGGGGAACCCTCGGAATCCTCTAAATCTGTGTCAGAGGTGACAGACTCAGGTGAGTCTATGTGCTTCCTCTTACACTTTCTCTTCCTAGGGGCTCCCTGCCAATTCAGGGAGGCCTCGGAAGAGGATGAGATCCCACAGGGGATTCTTGAGGAGCTAGCTCTCTGCGGTCTGGGATGAGGGAGTGAGTCGACATAACCAAAGGCACCGAAGAAGGAGGGGCAGACGGAGCCGACTGTGGAGTCGAACAAGGTTCCAACACACTCCGCATGACCTCGAATGCACCCCTGTCCGGCAGAGCCAGAGGTCCCGCTCGAGAAGCTGAGAACCTCCTCGGCACTGACAGAGATGGCTCTGAGGCCGATGTCGGAGCCGAACTCACCAGCGAAGCACCGAGAGGGAGAGGGGTCGGACAAGGGTCCGATGCCACTCCCTCGAGCCGACGAGGAAGCCCGCGCCGAGATTCTTCAAAGAAGTAATCGACGGACGGAGCCGAAGACAATTGTATCGGCTCCGGCGCTACCACAGTCTCGGTCGAGCCCGGCTCGAGCTCAAAGGAGTCGGAGGAGGAATATTTATTGGAACTAGTTGAGGCATCGACTGATGAGTCGGACTCTGGAGCATTTGGGCCAGTGTCTCGGACTTCAAAAGTCTACTCACTACCCTCTGGAGGTCGTGATCTGAGAGCCTCGATGACCTTGAGGAGTGAGATCTGTGGCTCCGTTCAGACAGCAAGGGAGATGCTGGAGCCAAATGAACGGAGCCAAGGGACGGTGACCTCGTTCTCTTTCTAGATGTCGGCTCCGATGGTCTGATCGGAGCCGACCCAGGAATCTCTAATGCCTCGGCTCCAGCAGGAGCCGAGGAAACCACAGATACTGCAGTCAAAGACTCATCGGCTCCAGCCGGAGCCGATGAAGCAGTAGCCTTAGGCCTCGACTCTGAAACTGGAGCCGAGGTCTTGGAAGCCTTAGAAGGTTTCCCCGATGACACAGTGAGGGAACCTTCAGGCTTGATTAAACCCCTCAAAATGAGTTTATTTTTTCTCTCCTGCAGGACTCTAGGGCTGAAGCCATGGCATACAGCACAAGAGTCCTGCAGGTGTAAGTCCCAGGCAATACACACAAGTGTGACCGTCTGTCAGAGACATTTTCTGACAGCACGAGTCACACTTCTTGAAGCCTGAGACCTTTGTATCCTTGGACATACTCAAGGACCCTAAGTGTAATCACACACAGAAAAAACACACACACACAGATTACACTGATAGGGATTCAAAGGGAATATTTAAACTAAAGGTAATTAAGTTAAATTTCCCTAATCAACACATACACACCCTAAGGATAGGGAAGGGAGGGCCGAAGGCCTTAGGAAAGAACTATAAGTTCTTTAGAAAAAGGGGCTGGATAAAGGATATGAAGGGATAATATCCACTACACTAAGGGAAAGAAAATACACTAAGCTAGCTTAAGTCTAAGAATTTAAACTAGTCTAACTTTCACTAACCTGGAGCCGGTAGAAAACACACCTCGATCGCTGTAGTGGCAAACGAGATCTGAGGTAACTCATGCCTAGCATTGTGGGATATAAGGGGAGCCTCGAGCCGGTGGAACCAACTCTCGAGCTTTTAGAGTGGCCGAGTCGGAGCCGAAGTCGGCTCTGAACCCATCTAGCAAGAATGAAGGCGAGATAGACAACTTAACATCAAAAGTTATGCGCTAAGCAAACGCTATTCACTGGTAGTAGACTCTGCTCCAAAGTCAGCAAGAAAAAATGAAGCTAATAAAACAGGAACAAACCACTTGCTGACAAACAGGATAAACGCCCAGTGCTCCAGAAAAACTTGAATAATATTAATGAAACCAAAAGGAGCAACTAGGCTGATGCAGAGTCACAAGTAGAAATGAAAGGCAAAATCCTCAGGTTAAAATCCAAATGAAAGGCAAAATCCTCAGGTTAAAATCCAACTTTAATTCCACTGCAGGTCAGATAAGCACTTTCACTCATTCATTTGAGCTTCATCAGATCATGTAACAAAGACCTTCAAGTACATAGGCTACATTTATACAGTTAAAACATCTCATATTGGCTGCTTCTTGTTACATATTCATGAGTTAATCTAAGCTTAAAGATATATGCACATATAAACATAATGAGATGTATAAAATGAATATAAAAAACATATAAAAAACATATAAAAACTCTCCAGGAACACTCAAGATGCTCTAATAAATATGTATATATATGTCAAAAGAAATCTATTTCAAGGGGTAAAAACATATATGTTCCATCATTTATTATAAAATCTACAAACATTCCTCCGTTTGTTGAACGTTGTTTAACGTTCCTCCGTTTGTTGATTATCAGAGCTTTGGCCGGCTAACATCTACCTGAAATCAGCTGGACGTATAAGTGAATTTAAGTACACTTTTAGGTGCACTTTTGCATACAGTATTGTATTTAAATTATTTATTTGCGTTTTTCACTGAATATTAACTCAGCTGAAGTTGTGGCTGCCTCTCTACAGAGTACATTTTAGATTTTCTGTGTAGGCATTGATAGCAGTGGGAAGTAGTTTCAGATCATAACTAACATCCTGTCTTGCCTTATATAAGTGGTACATTTTGAGCTATCTCTGCGTAATATCAGAGCTTTGGCTGACTAACATCTACTTGAAATCAGTAATACATTTTGAGTTATCTCTGCTTAATATCAGAGCTTTGGCCGGCTAACATCAATCTGAAATCAGCTGGACTTATGAGTGAATTTAGGTACACTTATCTGCTCCTTTCCATATAGTATTGAATTTAATTTATTTATAATTGTTTTTCACCGAATATTAACTCAACTGAAGTTTTGGCTGTCTCACTACAGAGTACTTTTTAGAATTTCTGTGTAGCCATTGATAGCAGTGGGGGGTAGTTTCAGCTCATCACTAACATCCTGTGTTGCCTTATATAAGTAATACATTTTGAGTTATCTCTGCTTAATATCAGAGCTGTGGCCGGCTAACATCTACCTGAAATCAGCTGGACGTATAAGTAAATTTAAGTACACTTATCTGCTCTTTTGCATATAATATTGTATTTAATTTTTTATTTGTTTTTCACTGAATATTAACTCAACTGAAGTTGTGGCTGTCTCACTACAGAGTACTTTTTAGAATTTCTGTGTAGCCATTGATAGAAGAGGGGGGTAGTTACAGCTCATTATTAACATCCTGTCTTGCCTTATATAAGTGGTACATTTTGAGTTATCTCTGCTTAATATCAGAGCTTTGGCTGACTAACATCTACTTGAAATCAGTAATACATTTTGAGTTATCTCTGCTTAATATCAGAGGTTTGGCCAGCTAACATCTATCTGAAATCATCTGGACTTACGAGTGAATTTAGGTACACTTATCTGCTCTTTTCCATATAGTATTGCATTTAATTTATTTATATTTGTTTTTCACTGAATATTAACTCAACTGAAGTTTTGGCTGTCTCGCTACAGAATCCTTTTTAAAATTTCTGTGAACCCATTGATAGCAGTGGGAGGTAGTTTCAGCTCATCACTAACATCCTGTGTTGCCTTATATAAGTAATACATTTTAAGTTATCTCTGCTTAATATCAGAGCTCTGGCCGGCTAACATCTACCTGAAATCAGCTGGACGTATAAGTGAATTTGAGTACACTTTTATCTGCTCTTTTGCATATAGTACTGAATTTAATTTATTTATTTATGTTTTTTACTGAATATTAACTCAACTGAAGTTGTGGCTGTCTCTCTACAGAGTACTTTTTAGAATTTCTGTGTAGCCATTGATAGCAGTGGGAGTAGTTTCAGCTCATCACTAACATCCTGTTTTGCCTTATATAAGTGGTACATTTTGAGTTATCTCTGCTTAATATCAGAGCTTTGGCCGGCTAACATCTACCTGAAATCAGCTGGACGTATAAGTGAATTTAAGGACACTTTTATCTGCTCTTTTGCATATTGTATTGTATTTAAATTATTTATTTGCGTTTTTCACTGAATATTAACTCAACTGAAGTTGTGGCTTCCTCTCTACAGAGTACTTTGTAGAATTTCTGTGTAGCTATTGATAGCACTGGGGGGTAGTTACAGCTCATCACTAACATCCTGTCTTGCCTTATATAAATGGTACATTTTGAGTTATCTCTGCTTAATACCAAAACTTTGTCCGGCTAAAATCTACCTGAAATGAGCTGGACATATGTGTGAATTTAAGTACACTTATCTGCACTTTTGCATATAATATTGTATTTAATTTTTTATTTATGTTTTTCACTGAAAATTAATTCAACTGAAGTTGTGGCTGTCTCTCTACAGAGTACTTTTTAGAATTTCTGTGTAGGCATTGATAGCAGTGGGGGGTAGTTTCAGATCATCACTAACATCCTGTCTTGCCTTATATAAGGGGTACATTTTGAGTTATCTCTGCTTAATATCAGAGCTTTGGCTGACTAACATCTACTTGAAATCAGTAATACATTTTGAGTTATCTCTGCTTAATATCAGAGCTTTGGCCGGCTAACATCTATCAGAAATCAGCTGGACTTATGAGTGAATTTAGGTACACTTATCTGCTCTTGTCCATATAGTATTGAATTGAATTTATTTATATTTGTTTTACACCGAATATTAACTCAACTGAAGTTTTGGCTGCCTCACTACAGAGTACTTTTTAGAATTTCTGTGTAGCAATTGATAGCAGTGGGGGGTAGATTCAGCTCATCAGTAACATCCTGTATTGCCTTATATAAGTAATACATTTTGAGTTATCTCTGCTTAATATCAGAGCTGTGGCAGGCTAACATCTACCTGAAATCAGCTGGATGTATAAGTAAATTTAAGTACACTTATCTGCTCTTTTGCATATAATATTGTATTTAATTTTTTATTTGTTTTTCACTGAATATTAACTCAACTGAAGTTGTGGCTGTCTCTCTACAGAGTACTTTTTAGAATTTCTGTGTAGCCATTGATAGCAGTGGGTGTAGTTTCAGCTCATCACTAACATCCTGTCTTGCCTTATATAAGTGGTACATTTTGAGTTATCTCTGCTTAATATCAGAGCTTTGGCCGGCTAACATCTACCTGAAATCAGCTGGACGTATAAGTGAATTTAAGTACACTTTTGTCTGGTCTTTTGCATATAGTATTGTATTTAAATTATTTATTTGTGTTTTTCACTGAATATTAACTCAACTGAAGTTGTGGCTGTCTCTCTACAGAGTACTTTTTAGAATTTCTGTGTAGCCATTGATAGCAGTGGGGGGTAGTTACAGCTCATTACTAACATCCTGTCTTGCCTTATATAAGTGGTACATTTTGAGTTATCTCTGCTTAATATCAGAGCTTTGGCCGGCTAACATCTACCTGAAATCAGCTGGACGTATAAGTGAATTTAAGTACACTTTTATCTGCTCTTTTGCATATAGTATTGTATTTAAATTATTTATTTGCGTTTTTCACTGAATATTAACTCAACTGAAGTTGTGGCTGCCTCTCTACAGAGTACTTTGTAGAATTTCGGTGTAGCCATTGATAGCACTGGGGGGTAGCTACAGCTCATCACTAACATCCTGTCTTGCCTTAT
>NC_056741.1:1552774434-1552791080 GCF_019279795.1 Protopterus annectens
TGGTTTTTCAGACCTTCCTCTTCTTTCTCCATCAAGGCTTTCACAAAGTCTAAAGCAACCGTGCACTCTAAGAGACCAACTACACAGGGCCCATCTCCAGGCCCCATGCCTAAGAAACAGATGCTTAAAATGGCTGAGGATTTAATTACTCTAATCAGAGGTTCTCAGCCCCCACTGGACAAAAGGCCCAGAGTGGAGGAAAATTCCCCCTCCTCTGATCAGGGCTCCATTATTTCAGAGCACTCTGATGATCAGGAACATTCTTACTCCCCTTTTGAAGACTCTGATGTGGAGGAGTCTATCCCTTCTGTATCCCCCCTGAGGCTTACTCATTTGGGGAAACTCTGCATATCTTAAGGGAACACTTCCACTGGGAAGGCCAGGATTATTCAGATTCCAAGAAAAGGCTCAGGGAATTTCTTTTGTTACCTCAGCACAGGCCCCTGGCTATACCTCCTGTCTTGGACATCCTAGATGATGTTTACTCGGAGGCCTGCCTTAACCCGGACTCTCTACCTCCAGCTCCAGTTAAGCCTGACAGGTACTACAGGGTTCCTGACTAACACCAATTTCTATACAAAAGCCATGCTGCTGACCCAGAAACCATCTCACAGGGCCCCAAGGGAGTTAAGGCCTCCATTGCCAAAAATCCATTGCCTTCCGAGAGAGATTCCAGAGCCTTAGAAAGGTGGGGAAAAAAGGTATATACCTCGGCTACCTTATCCATGAGGGCCTTAAACTGTCAGTTTCATATGCTAAAATACCAACAGTTTTTGTTATCACAATTGAAGAGTAAAATGTCACAACCTGAACAACCAGACTTGAAGGAGTTGCAGGATTTGATGCACAGTGCAGAACAAGTGGGTAAGCATACCTTACAATGTGGTTTTGATGCTCTAGAGGCCTCATGTAGAGCTGCTGTTACAGGATCAGTCATACGTAGGCATGCCTGGCTCAAGGAACAAGCCTTGCCTGATCATGTCAAAGCTAAATTACTAGACGCCCCTCTTCAAAAGGATGTACTATTTGGTGCTAATGCTGTGGAGGTATTAAGGAAAATGGAGGAAAAGGCTAAATCAATGCAAACTGTGAAAGAATTTCTACAGGTTCAACCCCACGCTTTAGTAGAAATTGGCCTTCCAAAACTGGTCCTTTCCTGCCACAGACAGACCCCAAAGAGGCAGATACACCCCGAGGGGCAGTGGACAATCCCAAGGATCGTATAGAGGCAGACAATGGCAAGCTCCTACACAAAGAGGTGGTGAGGACAACTCGCAATCTTTCAGAAAGCAAACCCAATGACTTTCCCCTTTGCATGCCAACCAGGTCTCAAATGGCAGCCCCCTTAGGAGGAAAGCTGGCATTATTTTCAAAAAATTGGCATGTTGTCACAAAGGACAAATGGATCCTGGACATTATAAACAGAGGCTACAAATTCCATTTTCACACCCTTCCAAAAATGAGAGGCATGCCAAACCTGCCACACAATCAAAGGACAGAGGCACAAAGGCAAATTACAGATCTCATAAATATGAAAGCTATTCAAGAGGTACCTACTCACAAACAAGGTCAAGGTTTTTATTCCAGGCTATTTCTGGTGCCAAGGAAGGGAAAAGATTGGAGACCTATTTTGGATCTATCCATCCTAAACACATTTCTACTTGTACCAAAATTCAAGATGCTCACTCTACAGCAACTTCTTCCCATGCTGGGCAAGGAGTCTTGGCTGGTAACATTGGACCTCAAGGAGGCATACCTGCATGTCCCAATCAGACAAAATTGCAGAAGGTACCTCAGATTTCTTTCAGGTTCAACCCATTATCAATTCTCTGCATTGCCATTTGGCTTATCTACTGCACCCAGAGTATTCACGAAATGCCTGGCATCAGTAATTGCCTACTGCAGACTTCAAGGGATACAAATATACCCCTATTTGGACGACTGCCTGATCCAAGTGGACAGCAAGCACATTCTTCTGAAACATCTGGCTTATGTAATAATGTTATTGAACTCTCTGGGATACACAGTCAACAAAAAGAAATCAAGGCTAATACCCTCTCGGAAGATAATTTTCCTGGGTGCCAATTTGGACACAAACACCCAGATGGCCTACCTCACGCCAGAGAAGCAGGGCAACTAATTCAATACTTCAGAACACTAGCAAATTGCACCAGGCTGACTGCAAGGAAAATCCTGCAGGCTCTGGGATTCATGGCATCTTGCATCTTACTAATCCCATGTGCAAAGCTGCATATGAGGAAACTACAATGGTACCTGAAAAACATATGGTCTCAACACAGCCACAGTTTGGAAACAATAATACCACTAATTCCATGTCTGCAAAAGGAATTTCTGTGGTGGGCTCAAGCATGTCAAACAAACACAGGTCTTCCCTTCAGCAAGCCTCAAGCAAATCAAGTCATCACAACAGATGCCTCGGATTACGCCTGGGGGGGCGCACATGACAGATCGGTGCATTCAGGGCAAATGGTCGCAAAAAGAAAAGTACCTTCACATCAATCAAAAAGAAATGCTAGCAGTAATAAATGCTATTATAGCTTTCAAGAACCTTCTACAACCAGGTCAACTATTGATAAGAACGGACAACACCACAGTTATGTGGTACATAAACAAACAGGGAGGAACACATTCTTACCCCCTATGCAGACTGGCCATGTCACTTTGGAACATGGCCATGGACTTACAAATGGAACTACAAGCACAGTACTTGCCAAGCAAGGAAAACACGCTGGCAGACAACCTAAGCAGGAATATGACAGATCCACACGAATGGAAATTGCATCCAAA
This sequence comes from Protopterus annectens, assembly GCF_019279795.1. Classification (NCBI taxonomy): domain Eukaryota; kingdom Metazoa; phylum Chordata; order Ceratodontiformes; family Protopteridae; genus Protopterus; species Protopterus annectens. The sequence continues at coordinate 1,552,777,243 of NC_056741.1, forward strand.
AGTTTTTACAGAAATAATCCAAGAATGGGGAAGGCCAGACATAGATCTCTTTGCCTCCCACAAGAATCATCAATTGACAAAATTCTTTTCAAGGATCTTCCATCCAAAGGCCTGGAGAGTGGACGCTCTTTCTTTCAGTTGGACATCAATGACAGTTTATGCCTTCCCTCCTCTTCCTCTCCTGCCCAAAGTTCTATTAAAGACCAAAGCAGACAGACCAAAGATGATTCTCATTGCTCTGGACTGGCCAAGGCAACACTGGTACCCACTCCTGAGGAGCCTGACGCATTCCCCACCATGGACCCTGCCTCTAATGCCTCTTCTTCTGACTCAGCACAGTTTCAAAACTCTTCACAGCCAGCTAAAAATACTCAATCTAGCCGCATGGAAGATTTCTTAGCATCACAACAGGCCCTACTCTCCAAGGAGGTGCAGGATGTCATTTTGGAGGCCAGAAGGCCATCAACTAGAAAAGCTTACTCCATAAAATGGAAACGTTTTTGTGTCTGGAATGAGAAAAAGGGCCAGGATCCTGGAAAACTGAATTTACCTCAAATACTACAATATTTGGCTGAACTGCTAAGCAGTGGACTTTCTTTTTCCTCCATCAAAATCCATGCCTCAGCCATTTCTGCAGAATACAACACTGATCCACCTTTATTCTCTCACCCTCTCTTAAGACAGTTCCTCAGAGGGGCTAAGAATTTAAGGCCTCCAAGGAAACAACCAATACCTGCTTGGGATTTTAATTTCATTCTGGAAAAACTGACCCTGCCTCCTTTTGAGCCAGCTGCCTCATCAGATTTGCAATATTTGTCCTGGAAAACAGCTTTCCTTCTGGCTATCACCTCAGCTCGTAGAGTTTCAGAACTACAGGCTCTCATGGCTGTCCAGCCCTTTATCATCTTCCATCTGGACAGAGTTTCCTTACGAACCAACCCGTCCTTTATGCCTAAAGTGGTATCCAGGGTAGCTTTAAATAAGGCCATACATTTACCTACTTTTTATCCTAATCCTCAAAACAAAGGGGAGGGATTACTACATTCCTTGGACATCGACAGACAACTGCGTTATTATTTGGACAGAACAAAGCCTTTCAGAAAATCAGAACAGCTCTTTGTGGCCTATGCGGTAGGAGCTCAAGGGAAGCCAATTTCCAAACAGACAATCTCAAAATGGATAGCCTACTGCATACGCTTTTGCTATTCCTTTCATGGCAAAACTGTTCCTACAGGCATTAGAACTCATTCCACCAGGGCCACAGCCACCTCTGCAGCCTTCCTCAGAGGAGTTCCTACCAAGGATATTTTGGAAGCAGCCACTTGGAGTTCTGTGCATACCTTCTCCAAGCACTACAACCTACCATTATACTCCAAATCTAGAGCAGGCTTTGCCACTGCAGTCTTGCAGGGCATTTTGGCTCCTCCTAGTTCCACCTAGTGCCTACCACCCCTTTCTTAGCTTTGGGATTCTACCCATCTGTTATGACTGCAGCTGTATGCACGATGAACATAGTACAGTTTTGTACCTACCATAAATGTAGATGTTCGAGTGCTAATACAGCTGCAGTCCAGGTTTCCCTCCCTCCTTCCCCTCTTGGGACAGGCCTATAGGCTAACACATCCTCATACAACCTGATTGAGGTTTTCATTTATGATGTATTTGCTTGCAACTACTGTATTTTGATTATATTGCACTGCATTATCACACAAATTTATGTATTGCCTTCCTTCTGGGGGCACCTGACATCTGGGGCAAGAAAAACTGAAGAAAATGGCGTCGGCTGGTTCCTTTATACCCCTGTCGCACTGACATCAGGGAAGAAGCGACGACAACCAACGCCGGACCTAGACTTTGGAATTCGGCCGACCGAGGACCCGCCTGACAGCAGGAGAACCCATCTGTTATGACTGCAGCTGGATTAGCACTCGAACATCAACATTTATGGTAGGTACAAAACTGTACTTTACAGCTCATCACTAACATCCTGTCTTGCCTTATATAAGTGGTACATTTTGAGTTATCTCTGCTTAATACCAAAGCTTTGGCCGGCTAACATCTACCTGAAATGAGCTGGACATATGTGTGAATTTAAGTACACTTATCTGCTCTTTTGCACATAATATTGTATTTAATTTTATTTATGTTTTTCACTGAATATTAATTCAACTGAAGTTGTGGCTGTCTCTCTACAGAGTACTTTTTAAAATTTCTGTGTAGGCATTGATAGCAGTGGGGGGTAGTTTCAGATCATCGCTAACATCCTGTCATGCCTTATATAAGTGGTACATTTTGAGTTATCTCTGCTTAATATCAGAGATTTGGCTGACTAACATCTACTTGAAATCAGTAATACATTTTGAGTTATCTCTGTTTAATATCAGAGCTTTGGCCGGCTAACATCTATCTGAAATCAGCTAGACTTATGAGTGAATTTAGGTACACTTATCTGCTCTTTTCCACATAGTATTGAATTTAATTTATTTATATTTGTTTTACACCAAATATTAACTCAACTGAAGTTTTGGCTGTCTCACTACAGAGTACTTTTTAGAATTTCTGTGTAGCCATTGATAGCAGTGGGGAGTAGTTTCAGCTCATCACTAAAATCAGCTCTTGCCTTATATAAGTGGTACATTTTGAGTTATCTCTGCTTAATATCAGAGCTTTGGCCGTCTAAAATCTACCTGAAATCAGCTGGACCTACAAGTGAATTTAAGTACATTTTTATCTGCTCTTTTGCATATAGTATTGTATTTAATTTATTTATTTGTGCTTTTCACTGAATATTAACTCAACTGAAGTTGCGGCTGTCTCTCTGCAGAGTACTTTTTAGAATTTCTGTGTAGCCATTGATAGCAGTAGGGGTAGTTTTAGCACATCACTAACATCCTGTCTTGCCTTATATAAGTGGTCCATTTTGAATTATCTCTGCTTAATATCAGAGCTTGGGCCGGCTAACATCTACCTGAAATCAGCTGGACATGTAAGTGAATTTAAGTACACTTATCTGCTCTATTGCATATAGTATTGTATTTAATTTTTTTATTTATGTTTTTCACTGAATATTAACTCAACTGAAGTTTTGGCTGTCTCTCTACAGAGTACTTTTTAGAATTTCTGTGCAGGTATTTTTAGAAGTGCAGGTAGTTTCAGCTCATCACTAACATCCTGTCTTGCCTTATATAAGTGGTACATTTTTGAGTTATCTCTGCTTAATATGAGAGCTTTGGGCGGCTAACAACTACCTGAAATCAGCTGGACAGATAAGTGAATTTAAGTACATTCTTATCTGCTCTTTTGCATATACTATTGTATTTAATTTATTTATTTGTGTTTTTCTCTGAATATTAACTCAACTGAAGTTGTGGCTGTCTCTCTACAAAGTACTCTTTACAATTTCTGTGTAGCCATTGAAAGCTGTAGGGGGTAGTTTCAGCTCATCAATAACATCCTGTCCTGCCTTATATAAGTGGTACATTTTGAGTTATCTGTGCTTAATATCAGAGCTTTGGCTGGTTAACATCTACCTGAAATCAGCTGGACGTATAAGTGAATTTAAGTACACTTTCATCTGCTCTTTTGCATACAGTATTGTATTTAATTTATTTATTTCTGTTTTTCACTGAATATTACCTCAACTGAAGTTGTGGCGGTCTCTCTGCAGAGTACTTTTTAGAATTTCTGTGTAGTCATTGATAGCAGTGTGGTGTAGTTTCAGCACATCACTAACATCCTGTTTTTCCTTATATAAGTGGTACATTTTGAGTTATCTCTGCTTAATATCAGAGCTTTGGCCGGCTAACATCTACCTGAAATCAGCTGGACAGATAAGTGAATTTAGGTACACTTTATTCTGCTCTTTTGCGTACAGTATTGTATTTAATTTATTTATCTGTGTTTTTCACTGAATATTAACTCAACTGAAGTTGTGGCTGTCTCTCTACAGAGTACCTTTTAGAATTTCTGTGTAGCCATTGATAGCAGTGGGGGGGTAGTTTCAGCTCATCACTAACATCCTGTCTTGCCTTATATAATTGTTACATTTTGAGTTATCCCTGCTTAATATCAGAGCTTTGGCCAGCTAACATCTACCTGAAATCAGCTGGACTTATGAGTGAATTTAGGTACACTTATCTGCTCTTTTGCATATAGTATTGAATTTAATTTATTTATATTTGTTTTTCACTGAATATTAAGTGAACTGAAGTTGTGGCTGTCTCTCTACAGAGTACTTTTTAGAATTTCTGCGTAGCCATTCATAGCAGTGGAGGGTAGTTTCAGCTCATCACTAACATTCTGTCTTGCCTTATATAAGTGGTACACTTTGAGTTATCTCTGCTTAATATCAGAGCTTTGGCTGGCTAAAATCTACCTGAAATCAGCTGGACCTATAAGTGAATTTAAGTACATTTTTATCTGCTCTTTTGCATATAGTATTGTATTTAATTAATTTATTTGTGTTTTTCACTGAATACTAACTCAGCTGAACTTGTGGTTGTCTCTCTACAGAGTACTTTTTAGAATTTCTGTGTAGCCATTGATAGCAGTGGGGGTAGTTTCAGCTCATCACTAACATCCTGTCTTGCCTTATATAAGTGGTAAATTTTGAGTTATCTCTGCTTAATAGCAGAGCTTTGGCCGGCTAACATCTACCTGAAATCAACTGGATATATAAGTGAACTTAAGTACAGTGTTATCTGCATGTTTGCATATAGTATTGTATTTAATTTATTTATTGTTGTTTTTCACTGAATATTAACTCAGCTGAAGTTGTGGCTGTCTCTCTACAGAGTACTTTTTAAAATGTCTGTGTAGCCATTGATAGCAGTGTGGGGGGTAGTTACAGCTCATCACTAACATCCTGTCTTGCCTTATATAAGTGGTACATTTTGAGTTATCTCTGCTTAATATCAGAGCTTTGGCCGGCTAACATCTACCTGAAATCAGCTGGACGTATAAGTGAATTTAAGTACACTTTTATCTGCTCTTTTGCATATAGTATTGTATTTAAATTATTTATTTGCGTTTTTCACTGAATATTAACTCAGCTGAAGTTGTGCCTGCCTCTCTACAGCGTACGTTTTAGAATTTCTGTGTAGCCACTGATAGCAGTGGGGGGAAGTTTCAGTTCATCACTAACATTCTGTCTTGCCTTATATAAGTGGTACATTTTGAGTTATCTCTGCTTAATATCCGAGCTTTGGCCAGCTAACATCTACCTGAAATCAGCTGGACATATAAGTGAATTTAAGTACACTTATCTTCTCTTTTGCATATAATATTGTATTTAATTTTTTATTTGTTTTTCACTGAATATTAACTCAACTGAAGTTGTGGCTGTCTCTCTACAGAGTTCTTTTTAGAATTTCTATGTAGCCATTGATAGAAGTGGGGGGTAGTTACAGCTCATCATTAACATCCTGTCTTGCCTTATATAAGTGGTACATTTTGAGTTATCTCTGCTTAATATCAGAGCTTTGGCTGACTAACATCTACTTGAAATCAGTAATACATTTTGAGTTATCTCTGCTTAATATCAGAGCTTTGGCCAGCTAACATCTATCTGAAATCAGCTGGACTTATGAGTGAATTTAGGTACACGTATCTGCTCTTTTCCATATAGTATTGAATTTAATTTATTTATATTTGTTTTTCACTGAATATTAACTCAACTGAAGTTTTGGCTGTCTCACTACAGAGTCCTTTTTAGAATTTCTGTGTAGCCATTGATAGCAGTGGGGGGTAGTTTCAGCTCATCACTAACATCCTGTGTTGCCTTATATAAGTAATACATTTTGAGTTATCTCTGCTTAATATCAGAGCTGTGGCCGGCTAACATCTACCTGAAATCAGCTGGACATATAAGTGAATTTGAGTATACTTTTATCTGCTCTTTTGCATATAGTATTGAATTTAATTTATTTATTCATGTTTTTTACTGAATATTAACTCATCTGAAGTTGTGGCTGTCTCTATATAGAGTACTTTTTAGAATTTCTGTGTAGCCATTGATAGCAGTGGGGGGTAGTTTCAGCTCATCACTAAAATCATCTCTTGCCTTATATAAGTCATACATTTTGAGGTATCTCTGCTTAATATCAGAGCTTTGGCCGGCTAAAATCTACCTAAAATCAGCTGGACCTATAAGTGAATTTAAGTACATTTTTTTCTGGTCTTTTGCATATAGTATTGTATTTAATTTATTTATTTGTGCTTTTCACTGAATATTATCTCAACTGACGTTGTGGCTGTCTCTCTACAGAGTACTTTTTAGAATTTCTGTGTAGCCATTGATAGACTTAGGGGGTAGTTTTTGCTCATCATTAACATCCTGTCTTGCCTTATATAAGTGGTACATTTTGAGTTATCTTTGCTGAATATCAGAGCTTTGGCCGGCTATCATCTACCTAAAATCAGCTGGACAGATAAGTGAATTTAAGTACACTTTTATCTGCTCTTTTGCATATAGTATTGTATTTAATTTATTTATTTGTGTTTTTCACTGAATGATAACTCAACTGAAGTTGTGGCTGTCTCTCTACAGAGTACTTTTTAGAATTCCTGTGTAGCCATTGAAAGCAGTGGGGGTTAGTTTCAGCTCATCAATAACATCTTGTCCCGCCTTATATATGTGGTACATTTTGAGTTATCTCTTCTTAATATCAGAGCTTTGGCCAGCTAACATCTACCTGAATTCAGCTGGATGTATAAGTGAATTTAAGTACATGTTTATCTGCTCTTTTGCATATAGTATTGTATTTAATTTATTTATTTGTGTTTTTCACTGAATATTAACTCAACTGAAGTTTTGTCTGTCTCTCTACAGCGTACTTTTTAGAATTTCTGTGTAGCTATTGATAGCAGTGGGGGGGTAGTTTCAGCTCATCCCTACCATCCTGTCTTGCCTTATATAAGTGGTACATTTTGAGTTATCTCTGCTTAATATCACAGCTTTGACCGGCTAACATCTACCTGAATTCAACTGGACGTATAAGTGAATTTAAGTACACTTTCATCTGCTTTTTTGCATATAGTATTGCATTTAATTTATTTATTTATGTTTTTCACTGAATATTAACTCAACTGAAGTTGTGGCTGTCTCTCTACAGAGTACTTTTTAGAATTTCTGTGTAGCCGTTGATAGCAGTGGGGGGTAATTTCAGCTCATCATTAACATCCTGTCTTGCCTTATATAACTGGTACATTTTGAGTTATCTCTGCTTAATATCAGAGTTTGGCCGGCTAACATCTACCTGAAATCAGCTGGACGTATAAGTGAATTTAACTACACTTTTATCTGCTCTTTTGCATACAGTATTGTATTTAATTTAATTATTTATGTTTTTCATTGAATATTAACTCAACTGAAGTTGTGGCTGTCTCTCTACAGAGTACTTTTAAGAATTTCTGTTTAGCCATTGATAGCATTAGGGGGGTAGTTTTTGCTCATTACTAACACCCTGTCTTGCCTTATATAAGTGGTACATTTTGAGTTATTTCTGCTTCATATCAGAGCTTTGGCCAGCTAAAACTGACCTGAAATCAGCTGGACATATAAGTGAATTTAGATACACTTATCTGCTCTTTTGCATATAGTATTGCATTTAATTTATTAATTTCTGTTTTTCACTGAATATTAACTCAACTGAAGTTTTGGCTGTCTCTCTAAAGAGTATTTTTAAGAATTTCTGTGTAGCCATTTTAGCAGTGGGGGGTAGTTTCAGCTCATCACTAACATCCTGTCTTGCCTTATATAAGTGGTACATTTTGAGTTATCTCTGCTGAATATCAGAGCTTTGGCCGGCTAACATCTACCTAAAATCAGCTGGACAGATAAGTGAATTTAAGTACATTTTTGCTCTTTTGCATATAGTATTGTATTTAATTTATTTATTTGTGTTTTTCACTGAATGATAACTCAACTGAAGTTGTGGCTGTCTCTCTACAAAGTACTTTTTAGAATTCCCGTGTAGCCATTGAAAGCAGTGGGGGGTTAGTGTCAGCTCATCAATAACATCTTGTCCTACGTTATATATGTGGTACATTTTGAGTTATCTCTGCTTAATATCAGAGCTTTGGCCGGCTAACATCTACCTGAATTCAGCTGGATGTATAGTGAATTTAAGTACACTTTTATCTGCTCTTTTTCATATAGTATTGTATTTAATTTATTTATTTATGTTTTTCACTGAATATTAACTTAACTGAAGTTGGGGCTGTCTCTCTACAGAGAACTTTTTAGAATTTCTGTGTAGCCATTGATAGCAGTGGGCGTAATTTCAGCTCATCACTAACATCCTGTCTTGCCTTATATAAGTGGTACATTTTGAGTTATCTCTGCTTAATATCAGAGTTTGGCCGGCTAACATCTACCTGAAATCAGCTGGACGTATAAGTGAATTTAAGTACACTTTTATCTGCTCTTTTGCATATAGTATTGTATTTAATTTATTTATTTATGTTTTTCACTGAATATTAACTCAACTGAAGTTGTGGCTGTCTCTCTACAGAGTACTTTTAAGAATTTCTGTTTAGCCATTGACAGCATTAGGGGGTAGTTTTAGCTCATTACTAACACCCTGTCTTGCCTTATATAAGTGGTACATTTTGAGTTATTTCTGCTTAATATCAGAGCTTTGGGGAGCTAACATCTACCTGAAATCAGCTGGACGTATAAGTGAACTTAGGTACACTTATCTGCTCTTTTGCATATAGTATTGTATTTAATTTATTTATTTGTGTTTTTCACTGAATATTAACTCAACTGAAGTTTTGGCTGTCTCTCTAAAGAGTACTTTTAAGAATTTCTGTGTAGCCATTGATAGCAGTGGGGAGTAGTTTCAGCTCATCACTAACATCCTGTATTGCCTTATATAAGTGGTACATTTTGAGTTATCTCTGCTTAATATCAGCGCATTGGCTGGCTAAAATCTACCTGAAATCAGCTGGACGTATTAGGGAATTTAAAAACCCTTTTATCTGCTTGTTTGCATATAGTATTGTATTTAATTTATTTACTTGTGTTTTTCACTGAATATTAACTCCACTGAAGTTGTGTCTGTCTCTCTACAGTGTACTTTTTACAATTTCTCTTTAGCCATTGATAGCACAGGGGGGTAGTTACAGCTCATCACTAACATCCTGTCTTGCCTTCTATAAGTGGTACATTTTCAGTTATCTCTGTTTAATATCAGAGCTTTGGCCGGCTAAAATCTACCTGAAATCAGCTGGACGTATAAGTGAATTTAAGTACACCTTTATCTGCTCTTTTGCATATAGTATTGTACTTAATTTATTTGTGTTTTTCACTGAATATTAACTCAACTGAAGTTGTGGCTGCCTCTCTAAAGAGTGCATTTTAGAATTTCTGTGTAGCTATTGATAGCAGTGGGGGGTAGTTTCAGCTCATCACTACCATCCTGTCTTGCCTTATATAAGTGGCACATTTTGAGTTATCTCTGCTTAATATCAGAGCTTTGGCCGGCTAACATCTACCTGAATTCAGCTGGATGTATAAGTGAATTTAAGTACACTTTTATCTGCTCTTTTGCATATACTATTGTATTTAATTTACTTATTTATGCTTTTCACTGAATATTAACTCAAATGAAGTTGTGGCTGTCTCTCTACAGAGTACTTTTTAAAATATCTGTGTAGCCATTGATAGCAGTGGGGGGTAATTTCACGTCATCACTAACATCCTGTCTTGTCTTATATAACTGGTACATTCTGAGTTATCTCTGCTTAATATCAGAGCTTTGGCCAGCTAACATTTACCTGAAATCAGCTGGACGTATAAGTGAATTTAAGAATACTTTTATCTGCTCTTTTGCATATAGTATTGTATTTCATTTATTTATTTATTTATGTTTCACAGTAAATATTAACTCAACTGAAGTTGTGTCTGTCTCTCTACAGAGTACTTTTACAAATTTCTGTTTAGCCATTGATAGCAGTGGGGGGTAGTTTCAGCTCATCACTAACATCCGGTCTTGCCTTATATACGTGGTACATTTTGAGTTCTCTGCTTAATATCAGAGCTTTGGCTGGCTAACATCTACCTGAAATCTGCTGGACATATCAGTGAATTTAAGTACACTTTTATCTGCTTTTTTGCATATAGTATTGTATTTAATTTATTTGTGTTTTTCACTGAATATTAACTCAACTGAAGTTGTGGCTGTCTTTCTACAGAGTACTTTTTAGAATGTCTGTGTAGCCATTGATAGCAGTGGGGGTAGTTTCAGCTCATCACTAACATCCTTTCTTGCCTTATATAAGTGGTACATTTGGGGTTATTTTTGCTTAATATCAGAGCTTTGGCTGGCTATAATCTACCTGAAATCAGCTGGACGTATAAGTGAATTTAAGTACACTTATCTGATCTTTTGCATATAGTATTGTATTAAATTTATTTGTGTTTTTCAGAAAATATTAACTCAACTGAAGTTGTGGCTGTCTCTCTGCAGCGTACTTTTTAGAATTTCTGTGTAGCCACTGATAGCAGTGGGGGTAGTTATAGCTCATCACTAACATCCTGTCTTTCCTTATATAAGTGGAACATTTTGAGTTATCTCTGCATAATATCAGAGCTTTGGCTGACTAACATCTACATGAAATGAGCTGGACATATAAGTGAATATAAGTGCACTTCTATCTGCTCTTTTGCATATATTATTATATTTAATTTATTTATTTGTGTTTTTCACTGAATATTAACTCAACTGAAGTAGTGGCTGTCTCTCTACAAAGTACTTTTTAGAATTTCTGTGTAGCCATTGAAAGCAGTGGGGGGTAGTTTCAGCTCATCAATAGCATCCTGTCCTGCTTATACAAGTGGTACATTTTGAGTTATCTGTGCTTAATATCAGAGTTTTGGCTGGCTAACATCTACCTAAAATCTGCTGGATGTATAAGTGAATTTAACTACACTTTTATCTGCTCATTTGCATATAATATTGTATTTAATTTATTTATTTGTGTTTTTTACTGAATATTATCTCAACTGAAGTTGTGGCTGTCTCTTTACAGAGTACTTTTTAAAATTTCTGTGTAGCCATTGATAGCAGTGGGGGTAGTTTTAGCTCATCACTAGCATCTTGTCTTGCCTTATATAAGTGGTACATTTTGAGTTATCTCTGCTTAGTATCAGAACTTTGGCAGCTAACATCTACCTGAAATCAGCTGGACGTATAAGTGAATTTAAGTACACTTATCTGAGCTTTAGAATATAGTATTGTATTTAATTTATATATTTGCGTTTTTCACTGAATATTAACTCAACTAAAGTTGTGGCTGTCTCTCTACAGAGTTCTTTTTAGAATTTCTGTGTAGCCATTGATAGCAGTGGGGGCTAATTTCAGCTCATCACTAATATTCTGTCTTGCCTCATATAACTGGTACATTTTGAGTTATCTCTGCTTAATATCAGAGTTTGGCCGGCTAACATCTACCTGAAATCAGCTGGATGTATAAGTGAATTTAACTACACTTTTATCTGCTCTTTTGCATATAGTATTGTATTTAATTTAATTATTTATGTTTTCCTAAAATTTAATCAATAAATTTCTGTTTACAGAGCTTTTTTTTTACCTTTAAACAGTGGGGTTTGTTTAGTACATAAACTGCTCCTTATATAGTGGGAATTTTGGTTTCCTTTAATACGAGTTTGGGCCCAAATCTTGAATTTGTGGACATGTGAAATTTGTAATTTTACTCTCTTTTTCATTGTTTGTTTTTTTTATTTTTTTTTTTTTTTTATAAAATTTCTAATAAGTTTGGCGCTTACATCTTTTTGAATTTTTGTGACCCTTATGAAGGGGGGATTTCGCTCTCCCAAATTTTTTATTAATTAAATTTTTTTTCCTGTTTTTATCAAGTTTGGCCCCAAAATTTCCTAAATCCCGGCATATAAGTGAATTTAAATCACTTTTTCTCTTTTTGCTATATATTTTTTTTATTTGGTTTTTCCCGTTAATAACGAAATTTGGCTGCTTTAAAATCTTTTGAATTTTTGTGAGATTATGATTTGGGGGGGTTTACTATCCTCTTGTTTGTTTTTTAATTTAATTTTGGTTTCCTGTTAATACGATTTTGGCCCCTAAATCTTGAAATCCCGGCTATAAGTGAAAAATCACTTTTACTGCTCTTTTGCTATATAGTATTTTTTATTTTTTTTGTTTTTATAAAATTTCTTAAATTTCTGCCCCCGGAAATTTTTTTAAAATTTTGTTGCCTTGATAAGTGGGGGATTTATATTAAATTGTTTCCTTATATAATTCATTTTTAGTTTTTCTGCTTTACAGAGCTTTTGGAAAATCTTGAAAAGTGGCATGGAATTTAAATATACTTTTTTTTTCTTTTGCTATATAGTTTTAATTTATTTTTTTTGTTTTTCACTGAAAAAACTCAACTGAATTTGTGGCTTTTAAGAATTTTTAAATTTTTGCCTTGATAAGTGGGGGAATTTGTTCACTAAATTTCTTCCATTAAAAGGGCTTTTTTTTTTTGTTTTTAGATTTCTGGTAAACATGAAACAGTGGTTGTAATTTAAATACACTTTTCTCTTTTCCTATATATTTTATTTAATTTTTTTTTTGGTTTTTTTCCCGTAAATCAACTGAATTGTGGCTGTTTTAAGAACTTTTTTGTTTTGTTAGATTGATAAATTTTTTTTTGCTTCACTAAATTTGTTTGCCCTTTTAAGGGTACTTTTAGATTCTGTTAAATAAGCTTTGGAGTTTCCCCCCAAACGCTGGGTATAATAATTTTAAATTTTACCCTTTTTTATTATTTGTTTTTAAATTTTTTTTTTTTTTCACTAAATTTTTTCAACTGAAATTGTTTTTACAATACTTTTTGAATTTTGTTAAATTATAATGGGTTTTCACTATTTAAATCCCCCTTTTTCCCTTTTGGGTACTTTTTAGATTCTGTTAAATGATTTTTTGGTAAAATCTCCTAAACACTGGCTTTAAATTTTAAATAAATTTTATTTCTTTTAATATAGGTTTTTTTAATTTTGTTTTTACTGAAAATTTTCCAATGAATTTGGGGGCTTTACGGTTTTTGAATTTTGTAATTATAATTTGGGGGTTTTACTAAATTTTCCTGTTTTCCCTTTTAAGGGTACTTTTAGATTCTGTTAAATAAGCTTTTTTAAATTACCCAAAACATGGGGAAAAATTTTTTGCCTTTTATTTTCTTTTGAATTGTTTGTTTAAATTTTTTTGGTTTTTCCCGTAAACTAACTGAATTGTGGTGTTTTAAGAACTTTTAGTTTCTTGTAGATTATAAAGGGGGGGTTTTTTATATAACTCCTGTTTTCCCTTTTTAAAGGGGACTTTTAGATTCTGTTAAATAAGCTTTGGTGGTCATCTCCTAAATCGCTGGGTTTAAAAAAAATTTGTACCTTTTATTCTCTTTTATAATTTTGGATTTAATTTTTTGTTTTTACTGAAAATTTAATAATAAGTTTCTGTCTTCTACAAATATTTTTTAAAATTTTTTGTTTCATGGGGGGGGGTTTTCTCACAAATTGTTTTCCTTTAAAGGGTACCTTTTTTGTTTTTTGTTAAATAAGCTTTGGTGGTCACTCCTAAACATTGTTTAAATTTTAAATAAATTTTATTCTCTTTTATATAGTTTGATTTATTTATTTTTTTTCACTGAAAATTTAATAATAAGTTTCTGTCTTTTAAATTTTTTAATTTTTTGATTTCATGGGGGGGGTTTACTCAACTAATTTGCTTTCCTTTAAAGGGTACTTTTGATTTCTTGTTTTTAAAAAAGCTTTTGGTTTTCACCCAAAACACTACATTGTTTTAATTTTTGTC
>NC_056741.1:1552791580-1552810443 GCF_019279795.1 Protopterus annectens
AATGCTTGTGAATGCAAATTAAATGCGTTAATTGTACTAAAAATAAAGGTTGCTACAGCTAGTTTTTTTCTTTTCTTTGTTACATCTGAAGAGGTCTTGTGGACGTAAATGCCTTGTGAATATTTGCGTTAATGTACTAAATAAACTGCTGGTGCTTCCACTTCAGATTGCGTTTCGTGCTTTGGGTTTGACTACCTCTACTTGGTTCTTTTGTCTGCTGCATTGGTGAAACTACTCGGTTTCACTCTGCACATATTTTCTGTCATTGAAATGCAGAGCTGTAGCCTGTTAAATTACTGTATACAGGTATGCATTTTGTGCACTGCCTGACACAGAAACTTATAAATAAAATGCTTTTAGTGATTTATAAAGTTCTTGGTTGATTTCGATCATGTGGTGTATTTACTTCTTCTTCTTCTTCTTTCGGCTTTTCCCAGTTAGGGGTCATCACAGCGGATCATCTGTCCACTCATGATTGGCAGTGGAGTTTTACAGTGTCGAGTTGCCAGCCTTGCCCCCAACCTTCCACAGAAGGCACACATATGCACACACTCACACATAGGGACAATTTAGAGTGTCCAATCCACCTACAGCATGTCTTTGGGATGTAGGAGGAAACCGGAGCACCCGGAGGAAACCCATGCAACCACAGGGAGGACATGCAGACTCCGCATAGAAGGCACCCCAGCTGAGAATCGAACCGGAGAACCTCTTGCTGTCAGGCGGCAATGCTAACCGCTGCACATCTTTAAATGCTTGGGCTGGGTTAATTTGATGAATTGTAGTCTTGGAAAAAATGAAAGTGCTAAACTGTTTTAATAAACACATTCACATGAGTACATTGTGTGGTGTTTTTTTTTTTTTTTTTTTTGACACCGAAATTACCTAGTACAAATGCTTATGAATTACCATACTAGGCAATTTACTCTCTAGAGCAGTGCTCTGGGATGGTAAAGGACCTCATTAACATATGCTCCACCAATTTAACATATTACATGCTGCATTGAATTTCTTACGGCTCAGTAGAGCAGGGCTGGACTGTAAAGGGAGCTATGAATTGGGACAGCCTTACCCACTAGGCAAAGCAAGTCACAGCTTTGTATACTGCACAAGTTGCCTATGAATGTCACCCCAAATTTTTGTGTTTTTGAGAGGAAATGGAAGGCTGTATAGAATGAATATCATCTGCAGGACATACATCAAAGTCA
This sequence comes from Protopterus annectens, assembly GCF_019279795.1. NCBI lineage: Eukaryota > Metazoa > Chordata > Ceratodontiformes > Protopteridae > Protopterus > Protopterus annectens. The sequence goes on from NC_056741.1 coordinate 1,552,792,789, forward strand.
GAATTCTTTAAGGTCAAGCCCTAGAAAGTCAAACCCAGTGTTATTAGTAGGAAACAGAGGCTGTGAGAACTCTGATAGGAAGTGAAGAGAGACACTTTTAGTCACTTCTGCAAGTAAAGTTGTAATATGGCTAGAAATGTCTCAAAAATCAGTTCAGATGTCCACTGATAATGCTCATTGTTAAGCACTGTAGATTTGGTAGACTGTTTCGAAAAGTAGACAATGAATTATGGACTGTTTGAGAGTGAAAAATTATTCTAGGGATTGAACTTTGCATTTGTTTACAATTAATACATTCAAAAATTATTTTAATAATAATACATATGTAAACAGTACATGTGTGTGTGCGTGTGTGTGTGTGTGTGTGTGTGTGTGTGTGTGTGTGTGTGTGTGTGTGTGTGTGTGTGTGTAAATGGGTGTATACCTGATTTTACTGAAAACACCCACAGTCTACAAAAACATCAACCACATATGGTCAGAAACATGGACGATGAAACAGCACTATGCATGCGCTGAGAAACAGCCTTGGCACAACCAGTTTCAAACTTGTAAAAAACAAAGTAAAACATTGTTGCACCCCCCAAACCCACTGCTAATTATAAATACTAATGCCTAGATCACGCATTCCTCAGGGAAAAGGAAATATTCCCAAACCTGGGGTTTGTAGATCTCGCACACCTGTCGATCAACTGCCTAGTTGACCTTTTTTTTACTGTTTGTGTGATCTCGGAGTTAGTATATATAAGTAGGGGGGTGGGGGTGCAGGGGGGCTTGCCCCCTGCATATGTGTAGTGTAGGCGTGTGCCTGTGTGGTGGTATGTTGTTTTTTAATTGTTTTGTGGTGCGGGTGTCATGGCTTGTGTGTTGTGTGCTGTATGCTGTGTTTTCGCTTTTGTGATTTTGTGGTTGTGAGGTGTCGGTGTTTTAACGGTTTCGACTTTTTACTGTCAAAATGTTGAAATTCAATATTTCAACAATATCAATTCAAACCATATATATATATATATATATATATATATAGTGGCTTTCAGCTTTTCGGTTAGTCGCCAAAGTGGAACTCGGTCCGCTAATGATTGGTAGTTGATTTTACGTGCGAGTTACCAGCCCTGACGCACAACCTTCAACGGCGAATCGCCCATTCATGCATGTCTCCACGCAGAAGACGCTCTAGCTGAGAATCGAACCTGGCAGCGTCTTTCTGTGAGACAACAACGCTACCGCAGCACCACCACCGGGGGTTCATATATATAAAGACATTCATTGATGAGACATATTTATATATATATATATATATATATATATATATATATATATATATATATATATATATATATATATATATATATATATATATATATATATATATCATCAATGAATGTCTTTTTAGATGGTAACTTAAAATACTATAACACAAAAAAACATGAAAAAAAAACAATATTTTTTTCAGGGGGGTTCAACTACTTTTGGGATTTCACCCCCACCCCCCTGCAGATTATATGTACATACCAATTCCAAGACTACACAAGGTGTAGGAAAATTTCTAGGCCCTGCTATACTGTTCTCTTGCATGGAGAGTTGCTGAAACATTGAAAAGTAAGCCTGTAAATGCTTTTCCTCTTACAGACTGCAACCAGATAGATAGATATATAATATATATATATGATTATTTTTCATTTCCTGTATAGCACATTTTATCTGAAAAAAATGGCAGATTTTGTCAAAAACTCTTCTTGTTGTTGTTCTGGCTGATTATTATAACTGTCGTTGGTCTACGTGTTGCTGCAGTAGGAAGCCCCTTTGTTTCATCTTACGATGTATATTGGTCTATTTACAGATTAATTTCAAAATGATTGGTTTAAAGTGAACAGTGACCTTACATATGGCTACCAACAACTGTTTTAACAATTTTTGAAGACAAACTCAACAGGCTTTCATATTAATGACCATAGATGGGCTACCATGAACATCGCAAATTCCATGTGATTAGTGCACACTTGGAATTTTAGAATAGTTTGTTAGCTGCAGACATTCATAGTGAGACATGTTGCAGAGGTCCTTTCATAACATTATAAAACAGTGGAAAACAAATCTCCAGTCACATCGTACCATGCAGTGTGCTAAACAAGTCACCAGTCACATCGCGTGCCATGTACTCTGAAAAGCAAGTCACCGATCACATTGTGTGCCATGCATTGTGTTAAACAAGGCTAGCCACAGCCATCCTGGGGCTATTACAGTTTGGATCACTCTACACTATAATATGAAAGCAACATAAACAACTGCTAATTTCTGCATAGGAAACTGTAGCAAAAAACAGTAATAGCAATTCACTGTGGCTTTGACATATTTAAGAATGTTCATATCAGCCTAATAAAAAGAGCAGAAAAGATATTTGAAAGGAACAATTAAAAACAGTGACATCAGACTACACCTCACAGTGACTAAAACTGAATCAAATGAACTACAAGGTTCGGTCACAGAAATGAATACAAAATGAAAAAAAATCAGAAAGACAGACATAGACTATATCTATACACCAAGTATTGTAAAATTGCACAAAAACATTGAAGTACACCTAAAAGACATACCCTGGGATTCATGAACAGTCTGTACAGGAATAGTCTATTCTTGCATGGACTGTTCCATGTAGGAATACATATTAATGAGGGCATACTGCTGTATTCCTACATCTACACGATCTGTATACGAGTGCAGGACACTTAAACACATCTCCTGCAATCTGAAAGTGTCGTACAGCACTTTCAAACAAGGAAGTAACATATTAGAGCCATGCATTATTTCAGTGTCTGCGGACACTGAAATGTAAAACTAGCATGTCAGTGTCCGTGGACAGATCCCTGCCCCACATGCCTGCAACCTGCTGATAAATACATGTAATAACTTAATTTTTTTTTTTTAACAATATAAAAGAATGTTTAAGCACAGTGCAGTGGATTTGCACACCACGGCACTTTGCTCAGCCCAGCTTAAATGCTGTTTGAGAGTGAAATAGAATTCTGAAGAAGCAATCTTTGTTGCTGATGTAGTGTAGTGGTTAGAACACTGGTTTAATGTGCAAACCATGCATGGTTCGAATCCCAACTCTAACTAATGTATCTTATTTGTGGAAGCAGTTGTAAATTAATTTTTATGAATTGGAATGATATTTGTAAGTCATATGCCTCACATATGGTGGTGTAGGGCTGGGAAAATGCCAAAGGGGAATGTAGAAAACATTTTCTATTTTTTTTTTAAACAATTGTTTGCAGCCAGTTAAGCCTGCTGCAGCTCTGCTGAAACAAGCTAAGGATTGCTTAAGCATGAAAATATAAGCAGATGTAAGCAAAGTTAAGCTGACATAAGTGGACATAAGCGTTGCTTAGCTTTGCTTAGCTCTACCCAATCCCATGCAAACCCGCTTACAGCTGCTTAAAAGTGCCTTAATCACTCTGTATCCAGCAGCCCTTCTTCTGGCCAGCAACAAAGTAATCAGCCATGCTTAGTCTTGAACCCAGGATGCTATACACCATATTCACAGCAATTTAGCACTAGACATCTTAGCTGTGAAATGTTAGGATGCTTTTTACAACATATCATGCAGTACAGTCAGTTTACAATAGGAAAGACACACTGTACAATGAGGAATGATTGTTATCTACAAATATATACATGAAAAAAATATTTACATATATAGAGGGATAGATATGTGTGGAGATACATATAGATGTGGAGATACATATAGATGTATAACAATATATAGATATATTACCATTATTATATGATATGTATATATATATATATATATATATATATACACATATATATATACATATATGTATATATATATATGAACATATATGTATAAATATATATGTATATATAAATATATATGTATATATATATATATATAAATGTATATGTATATGTATATATATATATATATATATATATGCATACATGTCACTAAATGCCCATACAAACATTTGCTACTGATAGACCACCCATAACTGGGGTAGCATGCACAGTTGGATACAAAAGGACTCATGACACTCATATATGCCCCCCCAGTCCAAATAATACATGGACAGTACGCTGTTATAAAATCATGATAGGCCATACACAATAGCCAGACATATACCGTGACCTCTTAGCAAAACAACTACAATGAGTGAAGATAGCAAATAAAAATACAAACAGCCAGTAATTCACACAAGTTCATTTTACTATGATGTCTTTGCCAAAGCCTTCAAGGAGTAATACATTACAAGAAATACTTGCCTTAATTAGAACATGCAATTAACACTTAAGTACATTTAAATACACAGCCTGCAATTACACTCCTCATTCAGCCCCCTAGGGAATAAAGTATCACATTTAAAAACATACATTGATTCTGTACATAACAATTGTTCTTTGATGACTGATCAAACTGAGAAACAGACTTTTTCCAAAACAGTACCTTGTAAACTACACTTAATTACATGTGTATACACAGCCTCCAATTACACTACTCCTTTAACCCCCAGGGGATAATGTATCACATTTAAGAATTTAAACTGATTCTGTACATAACAAATATTCTTTCATGAATACTACCCCCACAGTGAAAATTATTAAAATGTGCAGCTATAGAATTGTCTTCTTTCTCATCAGTAATATGTCTCACATGTTCTAACAGCCTAGTTTTAAAACATTCCCCCACATAAAATATGTTACAAGGGCATCTAAGAACATTGTCCATACACCAACCTCTTGAATGTACAAAGTCCCACATGTTGTCTACCCTTTCCCCTCAACAGGAATGACAGAACAAAATAATGGTAGACCCTAACTATCAACCTCTTACTGTATGGCATCTGTACAAAGCCTGACATAATTTGGGACACATGCCCAAAAACATTGCCATGCTTGAAATATTGCTGTTATACGCTGAGAAAATTGCTGGTGCTACAGGGTTTGTTGTAACATATATTTTCTAAGGGATATAAAGTCTGAAAACAAATGGATGTTAGCATTTACTCATTGCAATCACCAGAGTATGCTACTGATTTTCCAAGGACAACAGCTGTTTGGGGAACAGATCAAACATAACAGGCAAACCTCTGGCCATTATTTGGATAGCCCTACAGTTGAGAGCTATGCAGACACAGAACTTTGTTAGACTGAAACCCATGCAGAAGTAGCATGTTCAGGCAAAGACTGTTAAACAAGCAGTATTCAAAACATATAACAGCAATACTCACATTCTGCCCCAAGTCTTAAATCTTCCCCACCATTTAGTTGGCTTGTCTCCACAAGTCTTATTATAAGAGGAATTAGCTCACACATCACCAGGATGTCTTCTTACAGGTAAGGGAAAGGGCAAGCGACACATGGAGTACACAATTATAGGAGTATGTTGCCATATCATTGGCTATTGGAATAACTACACAGCTGCTCTGCATGCAATAAGCAACTGGGGAACACCAATTGGTGCTCAGGCCATCATATGGACATGAGCATTACCGACAAAAGACAAGCTGCCATCTATTCAAACCACCTCTGTCATAGACAGTCCATCAGTTCAAAGCTGAAGTAGTGTGAGAAAAAAGAATAAGAAAGGATATATCTGTGACAAAGGTATGTGAAACAAGTATGCATGTAATTGAATGCAGTAGGTGGTCTGTAATAATGGAAAATAGGGGTTTGAAAGCATATGCCTCAACAAGACTTGTGGTACTTATGTACTACTGAACATCACTGATGGCCATAGCATATGGCTCTGTCTGTAGGGACTAGGCCAGCAACTGGGATGTTGTACATATCCATATGTTACCTGTGCATATAACTATGATACACATTTTGTCTTGTAAATATAAGACAACTATACAGAGCATGTGCAGAGTAAAGTACTGCTGCAGATGTGTGTGTTGAACTGCATGTTATATACTGAGCTCATACCATTCAACTGTCCAGTGTTCTGCACACCGATCATATGTGCATGTCTGTCAAATCCTTACCAAATCTGTGAAGACTGACATTACAACATCCCCCTTCATTGTGCTTTGGGTTTTCCCATTCGAGATTACCACAGTGGATCATCTATTGCCATTTCTGCCTGTCCCCTGAATCTTGCTCTCTCACACCAAACACCTGCATGTCCTCTCTCATCACATCCAGAAACCTTATCTGAGGCCTTCCTCTTTTCCTCTTACCTGGCAGCTACATCCTTACCATCCTTTTCCCAATATACTCAAACCCCTCCTCAGCACATGTCCGAACTGCTGTAATGCTGCCTCTCCAACTTTGTCACATATCCATCCAACATGGCCTGAGCCTGTCACATACACATTGCTAAACATGTGCACCCATGTCACACCCAGTACAAATCATAACATCTGTAACTCTGCCATGTGCAGCTCTGGCTCCTGCCTTTTTGTCAGTGCCACTGTCTCCAACCCATATAACATAGGTGGTCTCACTACCCTCTTGTAGACCTTATATAGCACATTTACTGGAAATCATGTCACATATCACTCCTGACACTCTTCTCCACCCTGTCCATCCTGCCTGTACTCTCTTCATCACCTGACCTCCATAGTCCTCATTACTCTGAAATGTTGATCCCAAACATTTGAACACATCCACCGTTGCCAACTGTACCCCATGCATCCACAACATTCTGCTATCCTCCCTCTCAGTCACACACAGATATTCTGTCCTTGTGCTGCTGACCTTCATTCCTCTCCTCCCTAGAGAATATGTCCACCTCTCCAGGGTCTCCAAAAGCTTTTCCCTACTCTCAATAGAGATCACAATGTCATCTGCAAATAACATAGTCAACGGGGACTCCCGTATGATCTTGTCTGTCAACCGGTCCATCACCATTGCAGATCAGAAACGGCTCACAGCTGATCCCTGATGTCATCCCATCTCCATCTTAAACACATCCATCTATTCCAATGCAGATCTCAATGCTGTCACACCAGCCTTGTACATATCCTGTACCACTCTTACATATATCTCTTCCACTCATGACTTCATCATACAATACCACAACTCCTGTCTAGGCACCCTATTATGTGCTTTCTGTACGTCGAAAGAAACACAGAGCAACTTCTGACCTTCTCTGTATTCCACCAGTAACAGTCTCAGAGCAAACATCACATTGGTAATTCCCTTTCCACACATGAAACCATACTGCTGGCCAGTACTCCTCACCTCCCTGCATAACCTAGCTTCCACTACTTTTACCCATAACTTCATGCTGTGACTGGTCAATGTTATCCCTCTGTAGTTATCACAATTCTGCACATCAACCTCATTCTTAACACCATTCTCAAGCACTTTCTCTCCACTCCTCATCCAACCTTACACTTCCCAAGATATCAGTAAACAGTCTGGCTAACACACCACTGCCATTTTCCCCAAACACCCCCATGCTTCCACAGGTGTGTAATGTGGACCAGCAGGCTTGCCAGTATCCATCCTCTCCATAGCTATCCTTACATCCTCCTTGTTAAGTCATTGCACTTCCTGATTCACCATAGCCACATCATCCAACCTTCTCTGTTTCATTCCTTCATTCATCAACCTCTCAAAGTACACTGTCCATGTGTTCAACACACTCCCTTGCTTGTGAGTACATATACCTCATCATCCTTTATCACCTTTATCTGCTGCACATCTTTCCTTGCTCAGTGCATCTGTCAAGCCAATCGGTACAATTCCTTTCATCCCTCCTTACTGTCCAACCTGTCATTGAACTCTCCATATGCCCATCCTCAGCCTTTGCCACCTCTCTCTTTGCCATGCACATCATCTCCTCATACTCCTGCCTACTTTCCTCATCTCTATGACAATCCCACTCCTTTTTCCTCAATCTCTGTCTCTGTATACTGTCTAGTACTTCCTCAGTCCACCAACAGGTGTCCTTGTACTGCTTCCGCCATCCACATGTCACCCCAAGCACCCTTCTAGCTGTCTCCCTTACCAGCTCTGATGTACTTAACCAGATTGTCACTGCCACCCAGTCCTGTCTCAACTCTTCCCTGAACTCCACCTCACAAGCACACTTTTTCAATTCACACCATTTGATCCTTGGTGCTGCCCCCACACTCCACCTCATCTCGATCACCAACATCATTTTACATACCAACATTCAACGCTGCCTAAATACACTTTCCCCATCACCACTTTACAGTCTCCAATCTCCTTCAAACTGGCCCTCCTATATTGGATATATTCCACCTGTGTGCATCTTACTCCACTCTTGTATGTCACCCTATGCTCCCCCCTCACGTTATAGTGCGTATTCACCACAACCATGTCCATCCTTTTTGCAAAATCCACTACCATCTCACTGTCTCCATTCCTTTTAACACCATGCATACCCACCAATTCTCCATCCCCTCTGTTCCCTTTACCAACATGCCCATTGACATCTGCTGCAGTGACCAGTCTGTCACCCTTGGGTACAGTCATCACCGCATCATCCAACTGATGTCACATTTCTCTTTCTCATCCATCGCACATCCAACTTGCATAGCATATGCACTAACAACAGTCATCATTACACCATCAGCTTACAGCTTCAGAAACATCACTCTATCAGATACTTATTTCATCCTCCAAAAACAGTCTTGGCATACTGATTCTTCAGTAGAAGCCCTACCTCCTTCCACCTCCAGTCCACACCTTAATAGCACAATTGTGACCTGCCTACCATACACCCAGGCCTGATCCCCTTCCATGTGGTCTCTTGCACACACACACACAATATATCAACCCTCCCTTGGCATTCACATCAGCTAGCTTGGTCCCTATACCACTCATACTGCCAATATTAACAATTCTTACCATCAATACCACCCTCCTAGCCTTTCCCCTCTCTTCCTGCCATATGACTGTTGGATATCCTCCAGGGGATGCCTGTCAGTGCAAAAGCTACTGTGCTATTGAACAACTAAAGTATGTTACAGCAATATTGAGACACTGTCACTGATTTTGCCCCATTGCACCCATGTATGCATGGCATCCTACAGATGTCCTGCTGTAACAGGTTGAGAGGGATGGCTGCACAGCAAGAGTGTGAATTTAGTGTGCCATACTGACACAGAACAGACGTGTATGTGAGGTATTAGCTATGCACATGTCAGTATGAGTAGGTGTATGTGTCCACCTCATAAATACAGACATGGGATGCAATATGTCAGTTAAAACAGCTGTACATGTTGTACACATGTAACATTAGTTACTTTGCACCCAAAAGTGTGACATGTCTACAGCTACTGGTTGTTGCATTGCCCTGACACAGCCATGGTTAGTACAGTAAGCATGATTATCATGACTAAATTGGAGAGTGTCCAACTGTGTTATGACTTTGTGGCCATGCCCACTACAAACGATTGAACACATACATGGCTGTATGGACTCAGCAACACCTTACTTGTCATACCTGACTCCACCAATGCAGAGTAATCCCCTTTGCTGGACAGCAGCATTATACAAACCACAGATTTGGTCCCTATAATGGCTGTACAGGGCAAAGTAGGGGCAGGAACTGACCTGGCATCAAGCCAGCCATTGTCCGAACAGGCATATAGGGTCACAGGTGGATTACCATAAGGCCAACTATAAGTATAAACTGAAGACATCCACCAGGGACAATCACAAGGCCATCTTCCCATATGTCTGCAATCTCGGAGGCAACATAACAACCCAACCTGTAATGGTGGCCAATCAGATCACATACAGACTCACAACATAGCTACATGCAGCCTGATGCAGATAGGGTTAGGGCAAACATCTCCCCCTGGCTCAGCATCACTATAGGTGGATATGTACTGCATCCACACCCCTCCCCTCATCACCAGTGAGCAGGTACATATTGCCTACTGAAAGGCAACAAATGTAAGTATCCATGGGATGCCATATTATCCCTGTCTGCATCCTACATGAACTCAGGCATGTGCTCCCAGCTGCATTACATACTGTAGTCACACCATGCTGCAGCACCATCCACACACCATCCGCCTGGAAGATGGCTAATTTCATCCATTTACAGAGACCAGAATGAGGAATGACGGATTATGCAAACAACTTGCTCTCACTGCAGGCAATATGTCTCATCAGGACCAGGAGTGCAATGCAAGCTGATACTGTGCTGATAGATTACAGGGGTATGCTCTGGTTGCGAGTGGTGGCTACTGGTATGGTAGGTACATGTGCAGGTACTGGAGATACTGTTGCCAAATGTATTGGGTCCTGTGATGTGTTTCCCTGTTAGCGTCTACCAGATGCAATGTCACATCACCGTCGGGAGACCTTTTCACCAGCGGAATGCAACCTGATAACGGAAGCCATAATACAGATCCACACAGTGCTGTTGGGCTGAAGCCAGCAACATCTGCAGGACAGGACCACCCTGTGGGATGACCCTGTCCACAGGGTATATTAGCAGGTGCGGCATCATGCCACCAACCTCATACGCCATACCTGGCAAAGGGCTGCTGCCATGGCCAGGTACCTCACAACCATAGGTGGGAGCCCAGCCATGCAGCCCCCACTGACACCAAATGAGGAGCTCCTTGCCATGTTTGGGCCACCCATCACAGTACAGCAGGGTACAAAGCCAAACTTGCTGGACGTGGGTGACACACACACAATGGACAAGGAGCATGCATGTAAGGTCCCAGTGGGGATTAGTAGACTACTGTATTAGACATACCTGTATCTGTACAGTATCTACATGCATGTGCCAGGTTTGATTGCAGTTGTGGATAGGGATTTCTAATGCACAGAAGTGCAAATCTATGGTGAAGGACAGCAACTTGTGTAGTATTGGGTGTTGTACTGTAAATGTGCAGACATGCTGCATCCATCCTTTTCCAAGGGCACATGTGTGTCTGCTGACAATACCTCTCTCTCCCAAAACTATATAGGTCACTCTGGTTTGCATATGGGACAGCAGCCTGAAGCTGGTGGATATGGAATTCTTCAGTTGTGCTTTGGCAATACCCCAGGCATGTGGAGGGCATGCAAGTTACCATGCACACAACTATGACTAATAGCCATATGGCTTTATGTGCAAGTTTACTTGTGGTGGGGTTAATTGTATTACATCACAGTGGTCACCACAGGGTCCTATTTGAAGGGAATGTAACATTCCTGTAGCATACCTCACAACCTGTCAGTGCAAGAAATCTGGACAGACACCAGCAAAATGTGTTGGACAAACAGACTAAGATAGGGACATGTGTGAAACATTACAGCTATACAGTGGATATAAAATGTATACACACACCTATTAATATGTCATTTGTTTCTGATATACACTGATTGAGACCAGAATATGTCAGTCCACACTTTTCCCAACCTTTAATGGGACCCATGACATGAAAAATTCACTTGTAAAACCAAACATATGGACTCATGTATTGCACCTACAAGCCTGGACAAGTGTGGGGGTAGCAGACATTGTATCAGTATGCTGTTTCAGTCAGGTATGATACCTGATGCTGCCATATGTGTCAGTACACTCACTGTGGCCTTTTTGGCAACTATATCACATACATGGGCATTGTTAAGGCAGACAGAGCACTAATACGTTCCAAACATCTGGATGTTCCAGACACATCTGTACAGAGGATTGCTATGGCCTGTACAATGGTTTCACATGCTGCACTACAGAATGAACTGGCACCCCACCTAAGTACCGTGTTCAATCATAGCCTCACCTCAGGCTTTGTGCCCACTGAATGGTGCACAATGATGGTTATCCCACTCCATAAAGGGGGAGCCAGCATGGACCCCGGGAACTACTGCCACATTAGCCTGACAAGCCTGGTCTGCAAGGCTATAGAATGTATCATCATGGAACTTATAAAAGATGACATTGGTAATCTCCTAACATTGAGCCCCACCCAGTTCGGGTATGTAAAAGGTAGATCATGTCTCCTAAACCTGATAGACTTCTTTGAAGTGGTCACCAAAGCCGTAGATGAGGGTAAGGTGGTTCACACAGCCTATCTAAATCTCGCCAAGGTTTTCAACACCATCCCCCACTCTGGAATTATAGATAAACTCACTAAACTAGTTATAAATCCCTATGTCACAAGATAGGTTGCCAACTGACTCACCGACAGAACCCACACTGTGAAAATAGCAGACTCCAAATCCAACTTCAGACCAGTGACAAGTGGAGTACCACAGGGTTCAGTCCTGGGTCCTCTCCTGTTTGGTATCTACTTCTCAGAAGTACAGGCTAACACAGAAGGTCTTTGGCTAATGAAGCTCGCAGATGACTGCAAACTAGGAGCCATAATCAAAATTCCTAATGATGTGGACATCCTACAAAAGGGACTCACTGAGACAGATGCCTGGTGTCAAAGCCATGGCCTCAGGCTCAATGCCAAAAAGTGCATTGTCATCCCTTTTGGTAAAAACTCTTTACCCATGAACTACCACATAGTCGGTAGTCTACTTAACACTGAAAGTGTGTTGAGACCTTGGGACACAGGTGGACAATAGTCTCTCTTTTGATAATCACATCACCACAGTAGTTAGGAAATCCTTCTTCGTGGCACACCTCATCACAAAAGGTTTCTCATCCAGGAAAAAAGAGATCATTGTTCCCCTCTACTCGTCACTCATTAGACCCATTATAGAATACAATGCCCCTTTTGGTATGTACCTCACAAAACATCTACAACACCTAGAAAGGCCACAGAAATACCTCACAAAGAAGATTACTGGTCTCAAACAGATACCCTACGCAGACCATCTCAAAAAACTCCAGCTTGACTCCATCACATAATGCCTACTCAGAGGCGATTTATTTCTGTCTAACATACAAAGTTATGTCAAACCTAGAGCTGTTGGACATGCTTCACTTAAAGAAATCCCAATTCCTCCAAGCTACACACTCTAGGAACCTACACCTTGTCACCACAATAAACTGAACATGCTGGAGGGATAGATTCCTGTCCCAGAGACTTCCCATACTCTTGAACAAACTACCTATCTATATCACACAAAGCTCCTCATTAGCACTCTTCAAGAAAAATCTTGATGATCGGATGGGAGATAGGAAATTCAGCCCGGGGATAATTTCTGTGGCTCTGCTCAACAGGGGCACAGGAAAATAATTTTCTTGGGTGGCTAAAGCCAGGGTACCTTTTTGGCTAGGCTTATATAGGCCCTAGGGCCAATAGCCTAGTACCTACCTATGAACCTACCTATGAACCTATGTGAGGCAGATACCATTACCACACTATATAACGTAATGGCATCAGGAGGTGGTCATCTGCCATGTATGGTACACACATCAAAATGGTATCAGCCACACAAGATATGACTCCCCCACATATACACACACAAGTATTCATATTAGAACTCATACCTATCTATTTCTGTCTACTATAGTGTTATACAGTTATCAGACATGCCAAGAAGCTTACACAATTTCACCTTGTCCAAAGGTACTTGTAAGGTGAATGACATCAACAGGACTACTAAATTAGGATGAGTATGGTGGTACACAACTCAAACCTCAAAACACAACACATGCAACACATACTTCAATAAATCAGTGTGTCAAACAATCACAGCCCTTAAGGCCAAACACTATACCTGATACACTAGTAATAGGTGACTCTATAGTCAGACACACTGACGTTCTGCTTACCAGGCTGAACAAGGAGAGGGTAACGGTGAGCTGCCTATCGGGAGCTAGGATCCGCCACATAACACACGCACTCAGGTCACTCCAAAGCAAGTACAAATATGACTCCGTCATTGTCCATGCCGGCATGAATGACCTGAGGCGTACCCTCCCTGGACTACATGAAAGAGACATAGAGGAGCTCTCTGATTATGTAGCCCAGGCTGGTATGACCCTGACCCTGAGCAGCATCTTGCCCTCACCAAGAATGATGCCACAATACAAAGACAAGATGATCAGCTTTAATAATTGGCTCAATTACTGGTGTCATTCTAGGGGATTCAATGTCTGTCTGCTTGGGATGACATGCTGGACAAATACGCAGCTGCTTATGAGGCGGCTTGCATCTGTCACCACTGGGCTTCGGATATTGGCTAAGGCTCTTGCCACCCCCATAGTGTCTTTTTAGGCAAGGCTCAAAAGACAAACCTACCTCCTTAGAAACAAAAATGGAAAAAAATTAAGAATGGTAGCTGCTCAATGCCAGAAGTCTAAATCTCAAGATGCAGGCTCTCAAAGCACTCCTCAGTATTGAGAACATTGATGTCTGTGCAGTCACTGAAACCTGGTTCAAGGCTCCTGAGAGCACCCCAGCGCTACCAGGCTATACCTCATATCATGCTTTTATTTAAACTCAGGCCAAACCAAAAGGGAGGGTGTCCATATTCATCAAGGACACCTACACCTCCAGGTTAGTGGCAACACATGAAGCATCAGAGACCATCCAGGTGCAACTAACCATAGGCAAAACTGCTATACAACTGGTAGCATGTTACAGATCACCCTCCCAATCTCAGGAACCCCATTCAGCCTTTCTGAAGACATTGGAGGATATGAATGTCTCACCAAACACCATCATATTGGGAGACTTCAACTACCCTAACATAGACTGGGTGCATTATTCTAGCCCTAGCACCCTAGCCCAAAGGTTCCTGGAATTCATAAATTCAAATGCAATGGAACAGCTAGTCACCTCTCCCACAAGGGGAGATAATATACTAGACCTGATCATCACAAACATGGTGACAAAGTGCTCCACACTGGAAGTATACCCCTCACTAGTGGGATCTGACCACAAACTAATCACCCTGGATATACATATCCCACCTCCACCCCCAACACAAAAGACTACAGTGAAAAACTTCTCAAAAGCCGACTTTACACTTCTTAAGACTGAAATGGTATCCTTTAAGCCCACTGGGCCAGTGGAAACCACATCCCACAATGCTGAATCCTTCACAAATGCTTTCTACAGACATCTTCAAGAATGCATGGATCATGCAATCCCAAATAAAACCAAGACCCTCTCCACCAAGGGCAGGCGTCCTGTCTGGTGGACCCCAGCCATAAACAAATTGTATAACAAAAGAAGGAAGCTACTGCACGTCAGAGCAAAATCCCACAAAGAGAAGGCTTCTCTGATCAGCACTAGTAGAAAGCTACGTTCTCTCATAAAAACATCCAAGGCCAACTTTGAGAGAAAAATCGCTATGGACACTAAAGATAACCACAAGGCCTTCTTCTGCTATGTTAGAAACCTGGGCGGAAACCCTCAGATATGCTCAGAGTTAGTTCACAATGACAAAAAATACACTGAACCCACAGATATTGCCAACATTCTGGAAGACAGGTTCAGTGCAAATTTCTCCCCTCCCTCACCCTCAAAAGAGGAAATACTTATCCCAGCTGAATGTAACCTCCCTGTCATCTCAGATGTCCAGGTGAGAACTGCCCTCAGCAAAGCTAAAAACACAGCATCAATGGGACCTGACGGTATCCCGGGTTACGTGCTACGTGAACTCCAAGAAGAGCTAAACCCGCACATAAAAATGCTATTTAACCTTAGCCTTACTGCAGGATATGTACCGGAACACTGGCGTACAGCAACAGTGGTCCCACTCCACAAAGGAGGCACCTATACAGACCCTGGTAACTACTGCCCCATAAGCTTAACCAGCCTGGTCTGCAAAGCTATGGAAAGAATCATTATGGAACTCATAAACAGAGGCATTGGGGACCTACAGACACTTGATCCCACCCAGTTCGGCTTTGTAAAGGGCAGATCCTACCTTTTGAATCTGGTTGACTTTTTCAAAACAGTCACTAGAACCATTGATGAGGGCAAAGCAGTCCATACAGCCTACCTGGACATGGCTAAAGCTTTCGACACAATACCCCACTCAGGCATCATAGATAAGCTCAACAGCTTAAATGTAAATCCATATGTCACAAGATGGGTTGCAAACTGGCTAAAGGATAGAATCCATAAAGTCAAAATCACTGGAGCCATGTCAGACTCAAAGCCAGTCACAAGTGGTGTCCCACAGCGCTCTGTCCTGGGACCCCTCTTGTTCGGCATTTATTTCTCAGATGTGAAAGCAAACATGGGAGGGTTGTGGCTGACAAAGTTCGCAGATGATTACAAACTAGGTGCCATAGTCGATACACCAGCTGACACATACATCCTACAGAAAGGCCTCACTGAAGCGGACAACTGGTGCCGGAGTCATGGCCTTAAACTAAATGCCAAAAAATGTATAGTCATCCCCTTTGGGAAAAACAAAGTACCCACAAATTATCACATAGACAGTAACCCACTGAGTACGGAAAAAGTAATCAGAGACCTGGGGACCCAAGTCAATAGTGACCTCTCATTTGACACCCAAATTGCCAAAGTGGTTAGAAAGACTTTCTACCTTGCCCACCTTATCATGAAGGGATTCATATCCAGATCAAAGGAGGACATTGTACCCCTGTACTCCTCCCTTATCAAGCCCATGACTGAGTACAATGCCCCATTTGGTATGTACCTCACCCGGCATTTGCAACAGCTGGAGAGACCCCAAAAGTACCTCACCAAGAGGATCAATGGTCTCCAACATATGTCATATGCTGCCAGACTAAAGAAACTCCAGATCTATTCAGTAGCATACCGCCTACTCAGAGGTGATCTGTGCCTGATGTACAAGGCCATGTCCAATCAGGAATTGATGGACATGCTCCACCTCAAAAAATCCAAATCCATCAGAACCACGAGAGCTAAAGATTTAAACCTCAGCACAAATATGAATAGGACATGCTGGAGGGACAGATTCATAACTCAGAGGCTTCCCATACTCTGGAACAGAATCGCAGTTCATGTTAGGCAGAGCCCCTCACTGACTCTCTTCAAGAGAAATCTTGACGAGTGAATGGGAGATCGTAGGTTTACCCCGGGGGTCATCTCTGTGTCACTACTAGACAGAGGGACAGTAAACTAATTCTATTATGTAAGGGGGTCTTCACTGTGCACTACTAGACAAAGGCACAGTATTCTAAATCTATTCTGTACACTTTTGTACCACTACAATGGGTGGCGTAAGCCACATCACTATGGCTAGGCTTATAAATGCCCCAGGGCAGATAGCCTAGTACTAAACTATGAAACTATGAAACTATGAAAATGGTATAACCTTCACAGTACATGATTCTCCCACAAACACACAAACAATTGCCAATATTGAGATTAGATCTCCTGCCAATCTAGTTATTTGTATTATGGTATTACACAGTTAGCAGACACGCCATGCAGCTTACACAATTTCACCTTGTCCAAAGGTACTTCTAAGGTGAATGACAACAACAGCAGTAGTAAAGTAGGGTGGGGGAAGTGTAATGGGTAGAACACAAATCAAAATGGTATAAGATACACAGTAACTGATTCACACACACACACACACACACACTCACACACACACACACACACACACACACACACACACACACACACACACACAGCGGCACACACGTGCGTGCACACACATGCACACACACACACACACACACACACACACACACACACACACACACACACACACACACACACACACACACACACTCTTGCCAATATTGGGGTGAGAAACTCTTGCCTATCTAGTTATGTCTACTATAGTGTTACACAGTTACTGCCAATG
>NC_056741.1:1552810943-1552930943 GCF_019279795.1 Protopterus annectens
TTTTTTGAGTTATCTCTGCTTAATATCAGAGCTTTGGCTGGCTAAAATCTACCTGAAATCAGCTGGACATATAAGTGAATTTAAGTACACTTTTGTCTGCTCTTTTGCATATAGTATTGTATTTATTTATTTGTGCTTTTCACTGAATATTAACTCAACTGAAGTTGTGGCTGTCTCTCTACAGAGTACTTTTTAGAATTTCTGTGTAGCCATTGATAGCAGTGGGGTAGTTTTAGCTCATCACTAACATCCTGTCTTGCCTTATATAAGTGGTACATTTTGAGTTATCTCTGCTGAATATCAGAGCTTTGGCTGGCTAACATCTACCTGAAATCAGCTGGAAGTATAAGTGAATTTAAGTACACTTTTATCTGCCCTTTTGCATATAGTATTGTATTTAATTTATTTATGTTTTTCACTGAATATTAACTCAACTGACGTTGTGGCTGTCTCTCTATAGAGTACTTTTAAGAATTTCTGTTTAGCCATTGATAGCAGTGGGGGGTAGTTTTAGCTCATCACTAACATCCTGTCTTGCCTTATATAAGTGGTACATGTTGAGTTATCTCTGCTTAATATCAGAGCTTTGGCCGGCTAAAATCTACCTGAAATCAACTGGACGTATACATGAATTTAAGTACACTTTTATCTGCTCTTTTGCATATAGTATTGTATTTAATTTATTTATTTGTGTTTCCCACTGAATGTTAACTCCACATAGTATTGTATTTAATTTATTTATTTGTATTGTTCACTGAATACTAACTCAACTGAAGTTGTGGCTGTCTCACTACAGAGTACTTTTTCGAATTTCTGGGTAGCCACTGATAGCAGTGGGGGTAGTTTCAGGTCATCACTAACATACTGTCTTGCCTTATATAAGTGGTACATTTTGAGTTATCTCTGCTTAATATCAGAGCTTTGTCCAGCTAACATCTACCTGAAATCAGCTGGACGTATAAGTGAATTTAAGTACACTTTTATCTGCTCTTTTGCATACAGTATTGTATTTAATTTATTTATTTGTGTTTGTCACTGAATATTAACTCAAATGAATTTGCGGCTGTCTCTCTACAGAGTACTTTTTAGAATTTTTGTGTAGCCATTGATAACAATGGGGGGTAGTTTCACCTCATTACTAACATCCTGTCTTGCCTTATATAAGTGATACATTTTGCGTTATCTCAGCTTAATATCAGAACTTTGGCCGGCTAACATCCACCTGAAATCAGATGGACATATAAGTGAATTTAAGTACACTTGTATCTGCTCTTTTGCATATAGTATTGTATTTAATTTATTTATTTGTGTTTTTCAATGAATATTAACTCAAGTGAAGTTGTGTCTGTCTCTCTACAAAGTACTTTTTAGAATTTCTGTGTAGCCATTGATAGCAGTGGGGGGGGGTAGTTTCAGCTCATCACTAACATCCTGTCTAGCATTATATAAGTGGTACATTTTGAGTTATCTCTGCTTAATATCAACCTTTGGCCGGCTAACAACTACCTGAAATCAGCTGGACATATAAGTGAATTTAAGTACACTTTTATCTGCTCTTTTGCATATAGTATTGTATTTAATTTATTTATTTGTATTTTTCACTGAATATTAACTCAACTGAAGTTGTGGCTCTCTCTCTATAGAGTACATTTTAGAATTTCTGTCTAGCCACTGATAGCAGTGGAGGGTAGTTTCAGCTCTTCACTAACATCCTGACTTGCCTTATCTAACTGGTACATTTTGAGTTATCTCCGCTTAATATCAGAGTTTGGCAGGCTAACATCTACCTGAAATCAGCTGGATGTATAAGTGAATTTACCTACACTTTTATCTGCTATTTTGCATATAGTATTGTATTTAATTTAATTATTTATGTTTTTCACTGAATATTAACTCAGCTGGAGTTGTGGCTGTATCTCTACAGAGTACTTTTAAGAATTTCTGTTTAGCCATTGATAGCATTAGGGGGGTAGTTTTAGCTCATTACTAACACCCTGTCTTGCCTTATATAAGTGGTACATTTTGAGTAATTTCTGCTTAATATCAGAGCTTTGGCCAGCTAAAATGTACCTCAAATCAGCTGGACGTATAAGTGAATTTAGGTACACTTATCTGCTCTTTTGCATATAGTATTGTATTTAATTTATTTATTTGTGTTTTTCACTGAATATTAACTCAACTGAAGTTTTGGCTGTCTCTCTAAGGAGTATTTTTAAGAATTTCTGTGTAGCCATTGAGAGCAGTGGGGGGTAGTTTTAGCTCATCACTAACATCCTGTCTCTGCTTATATAAGTGGTACATTTTGAGTTATCTCTGCTTAATATCAGAGCTTTGGCCGGCTAACATCTACCTGAAATCAGCTGTATGTATAAGTGAATTTAAGTACACTTTTATTTGCTCTTTTGCATACAGTATTGTATTTAATTTATTTATTTGTGTTTTTCATTGAATATTACCTTAACTGACGTTGTGGCGGTCTCTCTATAGAGTACTTTTTAGAATTTCTGTGCAGCCATTGATAGCAGTGGGGGGTAGTTTCAGCTCATCACTAACATCCTGTCTTGCCTTATATAAGTGGTACATTTGGAGGTATCTTTGCTTAATATCAGAGCTTTGGCTAGCTAACATCTACCTGAAATCAGCTGGACATATAAGTGAATTTAAGTACAATTTTGTCTGTTCTTTTGCATATAGTATTGTATTTAATTTATTTATTTGTGTTTTTCACTGAATATTAACTCAACTGAAGTTGTGGCGGTCTCTATACAGAGTACTTTTTAGAATTTCTGTGTAGCCATTGATAGCAGTGGGGGGTAGTTTCACCTCATCACTAACATCCTGTCTTGCCTTATATGAGTGGTACATTTTGAGTTATCTCTGTTAATATCAGAGCTTTGGACAGCTAATATCTACCTGAAATCAGCTGCACGTATAAGTGAATTTAAACACACTTATCTGCTCTTTTGCATATAGTATTGTATTGAATTTATTTATTTGGGTTTTTCACTGATTATTAACTCAACTGAAGTTGTGTCTGTCTCTCTACAGAGTACTTTTTAGAATTTCTGTGTAGTCATTGATAGCATTAGGGCGTAGTTTCAGCTCATCACTAACATCCTGTCTTGCCTTATATAAGTGGTACATTTTGAGTTATCTCTGCTTAATATCAGAGCTTTGGCCGGCTAACAGCTACCTGAAATCAGCTGGACGTATAAGTGAATTTAAGTACACTTTTATCTGCTCTTTTGCATATTGTATTGTATTTAATTTATTTGTGTTTTTCTCTGAATATTAACTCAACTGAAGTTGTGGCTGTCTCTCTACAGAGTCCTTGCTAGAATTTCTGTATAGCCATTGATAGCAGTGGGAGGTAATTTCAGCTCATCACTAACATCCTGTCTTGCCTTATATAACTGGTACATTTTGAGTTATCTCTGCTTAATATCAGAGCTTTGGCCGGCTAACATCTACTTGAAATCAGCTGGACGTATAAGTGAATTTAAGTACACTTTTATCTACTCTTTTGCATATAGTATTGTATTTAATTTATTTATTTATGTTATTCACTGAATATTAACTCAACTGAAGTTGTGGCTGTCTCGCTACAGAGTACATTTTAGAATTTCTGTGTAGCCACTGATAGCAGTGGGGCGTAGTTTCAGCTCATCACTAACATCCTGTCTTTCCTTATATAAGTGGTACATTTTGAGTTATCTCTGCTTAATATCAGAGCTTTGGCCGGCTATCATGTACCTGAAATCAGCTGGACGTATAAGTGAATTTAAGTACACTTTTATCTGCTCTTTTGCATGTAGTATTGTATTTAATTTATTTATTTGTGTTTTTCACTGAATATTAACTCAAATTAAGTTGTAGCTGTCTCTCTAGAGAGTACTTTTTAGAATTTCTGTGTAGCCATTGATAGCATTAGAGGGTAGTTTTAGCTCATTACTAACACCCTGTCTTACCATATATAAGGGGCACATTTTGAATTATTTCTGCTTAAAATCAGAGCTTTGGCCGGATAACATCTACCTAAAATCAGTTGGATGTATAAGTGAATTTAAGTACACTTATCTGATCTTTTGCATATACTATTGTATTTAATTTATTTATTTGCGTTTTTCACTGAATATTAACTCAACTGAAGTTGTGGCTGTCTCTCTACAGAGTACTTTTTAGAATTTCTGTGTAGCCATTGATAGCAGTAGGGGCAGTTTCTGCTCATCACTAACATCCTGTCTTGCCTTATATAAGTGGTACATTTTGAGTTATCTTTGCTTAATATCAGAGGTTTGGCTGGCTAACATCTACCTGAAATCAGCTGGATGTATAAGTGAATTTAAGTACACTTTTTTCTGCTCGTTTGCATATAGTACTGTATTTATTTATTTGTGTTTTTCACTGAATAATAACTCCACTGAAGTTGTGGCTGTCTCTCTACAGCGTACTTTTTAGAATTTCTGTATAGCCATTGATAGCAATGGGGGGGGGTTACAGCTCATCACTAACATCCGTTCTTGCCTTATATAAGTGGTACATTTTGAGTTATCTCTGTTTAATATCAGAGCTTTGGCTGGCTAACATCTACCTGAAATCAGCTGGAGGTATAAGTGAATTTAAGTACACCTTTAGCTGCTCTTTTGCATATAGTATTGTACTTAATTTATTTATTTGTGTTTTCCACTGAATATTAACTCAACTGAAGTTGTGACTTCCTCTCTAAAGAGTGCATTTTAGAATTTCTGTGTAGCTACTGATAGCAGCGGGGGGGTAGTTTCAGCTCATCACTAACATTCTGTCTTGCCTTATATAAGTGGTACATTTTGAGTTATCTCTGCTTAATATCAGAGCTTTGGCCAGCTAACATCAACCTGAAATCAGCTGGACGTATAAGTGAATTTAAGTACACTTATCTGCTCTTTTGCATACAGTATGGTATTTAATTTATTTATTTGTATTTTTCACTGAATATTAACTCAACTGAAGTTGTGGCTGTCCCTCTACAGAGTACATTTTACAATTTCTGTGTAGCCACTGATAGCAGTGGGGGGTAGTTTCAGCTCATCACTAACATCCCGTCTTTCCTAATATAAGTGGTACATTTTGAGTTATCTGTGCTTAATATCAGAGCTTTGGCCGGCTAACATCTACCTGAAATCAGCTGGATGTATAAGTGAATTTAACTACACTTTTATCTGCTATTTTGCATATAGTATTGTATTTAATTTATTTATTTGTGTTTTTTACTGAATATTATCTCAACTGAAGTTGTGGCTGTCTCTTTACAGAGTACTTTTTAGAATTTCTGTGTAGCCATTGATAGCAGTGGGGGTAGTTTTAGCTCATCACTAACATTCTGTCTTGCCTTATATAAGTGGTACATTTTGAGTTATCTCTGCTTAATATCAGAGCTTTGGCTGGCTAAAATCTACCTGAAATCAGCTGGACGTATAAGTGAATTTAAGTACAATTTTGTCTGCTCTTTTGCATATAGTATTGTATATAATTTATTTATTTGTGTTTTTCACTGAATATTAACTCAACTGAAGTTGTGGCTGTCTCTCTACAGAGTACTTTTTAGAATTTCTGTGTAGCCATTGATAGCAGTGGGGGTAGTTTTAGTTCATCACTAACATCCTGTCTTACCTTATATAAGTGGTACATTTTGAGTTATCTCTGCTGAATATCAGAGCTTTGGCTGGCTAACATCTACCTGAAATCAGCTGGAAGTATAAGTGTATTGAAGTACAATTTTATCTGCCCATTTGCATATAGTGTTGTATTTAATTTATTTATGTTTTTCACTGAATATTAACTCAACTGAAGTTGTGGCTGTCTCTCTATAGAGTACTTTTAAGAATTTCTGTTTAGCCACTGATAGCAGTGGGGGGTAGTTTTAGCTCATCACTAGCATCCTGTCTTGCCTTATATAAGTGGTACATGTTGAGTTATCTCTGCTTAATATCAGAGCTTTGGCCGGCTAAAATCTACCTGAAATCAACTAGACGTATACATGAATTTAAGTACACTTTTATCTGCTCTTTTGCATATAGTATTGTATTTAATTTATTTATTTCTGTTTCTCACTGAATATTAACTCAACATAGTATTGTATTTAATTTATTTATTTGTATTGTTCACTGAATACTAACTCAACTGAAGTTGTGGCTGTCTCTCTACAGAGTACTTTTTCGAATTTCTGGGTAGCCACTGATAGCAGTGGGGGGTAGTTTCAGGTCATCACTAACATACTGTCTTGCCTTATATAAGTGGTACATTTTGAGTTATCTCTCTTGAAATCAGAGCTTTGTCTGGCTAACATCTACCTGAAATCAGCTGGAAGTATAAGTGAATTTAAGTACACTTTTATCTGCTCTTTTGCATATAGTATTGTATTTAATTTATTTATTTGTATTGTTCCCCAAATACTAACTCAGCTGAAGTTGTGGCTGTTTCTCTACAGAGTACTTTTTCGAATTTCTGGGTAGCCACTGATAGCAGTGGGGGGTAGTTTCAGGTCATCACTAACATACTGTCTTGCCTTATATAAGTGGTACATTTTGAGTTATCTCTGCTTAATATCAGAGCTTTGGCCGGCTAACATCTACCTGAAATCAGCTGGACGTATAAGTGAATTTAACTACACTTTTATCTGCTATTTTGCATATAGTATTGTATTTAATTTATTTATTTGTGTTTTTACTGAATATTATCTCAACTGAAGTTGTGGCTGTCTCTTTACAGAGTACTTTTTAGAATTTCTGTGTAGCCATTGATAGCAGTGGGGGTAGTTTTAGCTCATTACTAACATCCTGTCTTGCCTTATATAAGTGGTACATTTTGAGTTATCTCTGCTTAATATCAGAGCTTTGGCTGGCTAAAATCTACCTGAAATCAGCTGGACGTATAAGTGAATTTAAGTACACTTTTGTCTGCTCTTTTGCATATAGTATTGTATTTATTTATTTGTGCTTTTCACTGAATATTAACTCAACTGAAGTTGTGGCTGTCTCTCTACAGAGTACTTTTTAGAATTTCTGTGTAGCCATTGATAGCATTGGGGGTAGTTTTAGCTCATCACTAACATGCTGTCTTGCCTTATATAAGTGGTACATTTTGAGTTATCTCTGCTGAGTATCAGAGCTTTGGCTGGCTAACATCTACCTGAAATCAGATGGACGTATAAGTGAATTTAAGTACACGTGTATCTGCTCTTTTGCATATAGTATTGTATTTAATTTATTTATTTGTGTTTTTCACTGAATATTAACTCAAGTGAAGTTGTGTCTGTCTCTCTACAAAGTACTTTTTAGAATTTCTGTGTAGCCATTGATAGCAGTTGGGGGTAGTTCAGCACATCACTAACATCCTGTCTTGCCTTATATAAGTGGTACATTTTGAGTTATCTCTGCTTAATATCAAACTTTGGCCGACTAACATCTACCTGAAATCAGCTGGACATATAAGTGAATTTAAGTACACTTTTATCTGCTCTTGTGCATACAGTATTGTATTTAATTTATTTATTTGTGTTTTTCACTGAATATTAATTCCAATTATGGCTGTCTCTCTACAGATTACTTTTTAGAATTTCTGTGTAGCCATTGATAGCAGTGGGGGTAGTTTCAGCTCATCACTAACATCCTGTCTTGCCTTATATAAGTGGTACATTTTGAGTTATCGCTGCTTAATATCAGAGCTTTGGCCGGCTACCATCTACCTGAAATCAGCTGGACGTATAAGTGAATTTAAGTACATGTTTTCCAGCTCTTTTGCATATAGTGTTGTATTTAATTTATTTATTTGTGTTTTTCACTGAATATTAACTCAACTGAAGTTGTGGCTGTCTCTCTACAGAGTACTTTTTAGAATTTCTGTGTAGCCATTGTTAGCAGTTGGGGGTAGTTTCAGCTCATCGCTAACACCCTGTCTTGCCCTATATAAGTGATACATTTTGAATTATCTGTGCTTAATGTCAGTGCTTTGGCCGCCTAACATCTACCTGAAATCAGCTGGAAGTATAAGTGAATTTAAGTACACTTTTATCTGCTCTTTTGCTTATAGTATTGTATTATTTTATTTTTTTGTGTTTTTCACTGAATATTAACTCAACTGAAGTTGTGGCTGTCTCTGTACAGTTAGTTCCCCACCCACCTTCCCTGTTCTTGTTTTGCTATTAATGTTGGTGGCTTTGAAATTGCCCGCCCCTCTTGTAGAATTGTATTTGGATACTCCTTCTGGGCCCATCTCATTTGCTCACTCAAGTGAGTGCAGTGAGATCATATTCTGATTTCAGGCACTCCAACTGTGTATAAAGAGAGCATTTGGGAAGGACAACCCATGTAGCCTCTAAATCCTGCTCTGCCCCCAAAAAAAAAAAATATATATATATATATATATATATATATATATATATATATATATATACACACATATATATATATCTTATTCATCTGCTCTTACTGTAACTGTCTTAGTTGCACTTCTGTGTGCTATCTGTTCAGTCGCTCTTACTCTGCACTTATTACTGCTTGTTAGTACCCTTCTAATTTACTGCCTTCTGCACTTGTTATTTAGTCATGTATTAGTTTAATTGCATTTATTTAAACTATATTTGCCGTAGTGTTGTTACACGCTCAGGTGTGCTGGCCTGCACTACAATTTGAATTGTATTTACTGCTGTTTTAGCTGCTTTTCTGTAACAAAAAAAAATTCTAAGCTTGTTTCCTGCCTTTCCTGTAACTAGTCAAGTCCAGATACAGACTTGCTGTATCCAGGACTGTTGGTAAGCTTCTGAGCCCCCCAAGCCTTTTTGTCTTGGAGGGAAGCCTTCTAGCTTATCAGTGGGAGTGGTAAGCACTAGGTAGCCTATCTACCACGGGAAGAGTGGGTTATGGCCCTGAAATTGTAGTTCATTGGCTGTTTGGGCAGTTTTTCCATCTCTTTCTATTTTCTGGTTAAAAGCCTGTTTTGCATTTGGTCCCCGCCTTTCCTATAACTAGTGTAATCCAGGTACAGATTTGCTGTATCCAGGACTGTTGGTAAGCTTCTGAGCCCCCCCCACCAAGCCCTTCTGTGTTGGAGAGAAGCCTTCTAGCTTATCAGTGGAAGTGGTAAGCACTAGGTAACCTATCTACCACAGGAGGAGTGGTTTCATGCCCATAAATTATAGTTTATTGGCTGTTTGGGAAGCTTTTCCATCTCGTCAAACCTTCTGACTTAAAAGCCTGTGTTTGCGCTTGTTTCCTGCCTTTCCTGTCACTAGTCTAGTCCAGGTATAGATTTGCTGTATTCAGGACTCTTTGGAAGCTTCTGAGCCCCCCAAGCCTTTTCATGTTGGAGGGAAGCCTTCTAGCTTATCAGTGGGAGTGGTAAGCATCAGGTAGCCTATCTACCACAAGAGGAGTGGTCCCTGGCACAGAAATTGTAGCTATTGGCTGTTTGAGCAGTCTTTTTCCATCTCTTTCAACTTTCTGGTTTGAAAGCCACACTTGTGCCTGTTTCTTGCCTTTCCTATAATTAGCCTAGTCTGGTTACAGAGTTGCTGTATCCAGGATTGTTAGTAAGCTTCTGAGCCCCCAAGCCTTTCTGTGTTGAAGGAAAGCCTTCTAACTTATCAGTGGGAGTGCTAAGCACTAGGTAGCCTATCCTCCATGGGAAGAGTGAGTTTTGGCCCAGAAATTGTAGTTTATTTGGTCGTTTGGGCAGTTTTCCATCTCCTTCAACTTGCTGGCTTAAAAGCCTATGTTTGTATTGTTCCCCGCCTTTCCTGTAACTAGCCTAGTCCAGGTACAGATTTGCTGTATTCCAGTACTCTTTGTAAGCTTCTGAGCCCCCCAAGACTTTCTGTGTTGGAGGGAAGCATTCTAGCTTATCAGTGGGAGTGGTAAGCAGTGGGTAGCCTATCTACCACAAGAGGAGTGGTTCCTGGCCCAGAAATTGTAGCTATTGGCCATTTGGGCAGTTTTTTAATCTCTTTCAACATTCTGGTTTAAAATCCACACTTGCGCTTATTTCCTACCTTTCCTGTAAAAAGCCTAGTCCTGAGACAGAGTTGCTGTATCCAGGACTGTTGGTAAGCTTCCGAGCCCCGCAAGCCTTTCTGTGTTGGAGGAAAGCCTTCTAGCTTATCAGTGGGAGTGGTAAGCAGTAGGTAGCCTGTCTACCATGAGAGGAGAGGTTCTTGGCCCAGAAATGGCAGTTTATTGACCATTTGGACAGTTTGTCTGTCTCTTTCAACTTTCTGGTTTAAAAGACCACATCTGCGCTTGTTTCCCATCTTTCCTGTAACTAACCTACTGGTAGCACTAGAAAGCCTTAAACTGATACCAGCCTTCTAGCTTAGGAGAGAGATGTTGGAGTGATTAAGTATCAGTTTTCTGTACTTTCTTGCTGTACTTAACTGTTTTCTGCCTAAAAGCAGATTTCCATCGTTTATTGTGATTTAAAAGCTTGTTTTTTTCACATATTGTACTTCTGTGACTGCCTGCACTTTAAAAAATTTTTTTTTGTTTAAATAATTTGTTTAACTGTTGTAGGCTACACACTAAAGTGTGATAGCCTTTTCTGATCGTTTGTAGTCATTTAGAAGTGTTTTGAGTGTATGTTTTACTGTTTTTGCCTTATCCTTTAAAAAAACAAAAACAAAAAAAAAATCCTTGTTTCCCACCTTTCTAAGCTAGTATAGTCCAGTTTTCAGGCTAGTGCTGAATTCAGGGCTGCAATACTAGTTTCTTAGTTGCCCATACCTTACTTGGATTGAAGAAAGTTTCTCTGTTCACCTGTGAGAGGGGGGGCTTTGAGCAACCTATCTGTCCCTGGAGGAGTGGATCCAGCCCAGAAGTTAGTAGTTTATTGGCCATTTTGGGCTAATTTCTCTTTCATTTCCCTACTATAAAAAACACGTTTACATGGTTTTGCGCACCGGGCAGTGCTGGTTAGCTACGGTTAAATTATTCCCAGCTCCACTAAGTCTCCTCTTCAGTTTTTCCCTTGAAACTAGTCTAACTCTCAACCTAAGCACTCAAAAAGCATCATACAGCCCAGCACTTGCTCAGACCTAATAGCAAGCACTAATATACCCTGACACTGATTGCCCAGTAGGGCAAGACTCTTTATTCACCCCTCACCAACCAAGCGACTAAGCAGGGCAGGTGTACTCTCCAGTCCAGCTGGTGAATCTGGGTATCCTGAGGCAATGTTACAACTGCCTCATGTGCACAGACAACCCTCTCCTCCTATAACAAAACACTGACATATGCGAGAGATGCAATTATACAGCCAAACTGGAAGCTAAGCTGTCTCCACCCAAGACTGGAACAGACAGTCAAGAGGACAAGGTTAACACCTGCACCACAACTCCAGCTGCACACAGACCTACTAAAACAGCTCTGGCAAAAAATACACATAAATACACAAAATCAACCTCGGAGGCTATAAATAAAAACCTGCAAAAGCATCAGAGACCTCCAAAGCAGACACACAAATAACCTGCATTTCCCGCCACAAACCAGACAACACATAAAACACTAAATCAGTGTGCCGCACAATCACAGCCCTTAAGGCGAAGTAACATACCTAACACACTAGTAATAGGTGACTCTATAGTCAGGCACACTGACGTCCCACTCACTAGGCTGGACAAGCAGAAGGTTATTGTTAGCTGCCTGTCGGGAGCCAGAATCCGCCATATAACACAAGCACTCAGGTCACTCCAGAACAAGTACAAATATGACTGTCATTGTTCATGTTGGTGTGAATGACTTGAGATGTACCTCCCTGGACTACATGAAAAGAGACATGGAAGAGCTCTCTGATCATGCAGCCCAGGCTGGTATGACCCTGACCTTGAGAAGCATCCTGCCCTCACCAAGAATGATACCTCAGTATAAAGAAAAAATGATCAATTTCAACAATTGGCTAAGCTTCTGGTGTCATTCAAAGGGGATCCAATGTCTATCAGCCTGGGATGACATGCTCGACAAGCCGCGTTGCTTCACAAGAGATGGCTTGCACCTGTCACTCCTAGGCTTTCGAATACTGGTCAAGGCTCTTGCTGCCCCCATAGAGCCTTTTTTAGGAAAGGCTCAAAAGTCAAACCCACCTCTGTAAACAGCACAATTAAAAAAAAAAAATGATGGTTATGCTACTCAATGCCAGGAGTTTAAATCTCAAAATGCATGCGCTCGAAGCACTCCTCAGTATGGAGAACGTTGCATCTGTGCAGTAACTGAAACCTGGTTCAAGGCTCCAGAGAGCACCCCAGCACTACCGGGCTACAACTCATACCACACGTTTCAGCCACAGAACACGGACCAAAACACAAAAGGAGGGGGTGTATCCATATTCATCAAGGATACCTACACCTCGAGGTTAGTGGCGCAGCATACCACCTCTGAGATCATGCATGTGCAACTAACATCAGGCAAATCTGCAATGCAAATTGTGGCCTGCTACAGATCACCCTCCATGACCCAGGACCACCACTCCACCTTTCTGGAGACACAACATGAAGGTCCTACCAAACACTCTGATATTGAGTGATTTCAATTACCCTACCATTCACTGGGAAAACTACTCGAGTACAAATTCCCAGGCCCAGCGCTTCCTGGAATTCATCAACTCAAACACCCTGAATCAGCTGGTAAATTCCCCTACCAGAGGTGAAAACATATTGGACATGGTCATCACCAACATGAGCGACAGGTGTTCCACACCGGATGTCAACCTGTAACTGGTTAGATCAGACCATAAACTAATCACTCTGGATGTCCACACCCCACCACCACCCCCAAGTAAGGAAACTACAGTAAAAAACTTTTCTAAATCAAACTTCACCTTACTTAAGACAGAGGTGGTAAGTTTTACAGCCCCCACGCTAAAGGATAACGCTGCCCAAGATGCAGAAACCTTTACAAATGCACTCTATGAGCACCTACAAGGATGCATAGATCGTGCCATCCCTAGCAAAACCAAGACTTACTCCTCTAAGAGAAAGAAACCAGTTTGGTGGACCCCTGCAATAAACAGCCTATACAACAGAAGGAGGAAACTAGTTCAGAAAAAAAAACAAATCCCAAGAAGAAAAGACATCCCTGATCAGTATCAGTAAGAAACTGAGGTCAATCATGAAATCAGCCAAGGCCAACTTCGAATGAAAAATAGCCAAGAATTCAAAAGATAACCACAAAGCCTTCTTTAGCTATGTTAAGAATCTAAGTGGCAACTTGCAGATATGCACTGAACTAGTGCAAAATAGCACAAAATATATTGAACCTACTGATATTGCCAACATCCTGGCAGATAGATTCAGTGCAAACTTCACCCACTTCTCACCTCCAAAAGGGCCCACAACAATACCGGAAAAGTGTAGTGTCCCAAAAATCCCAGACACACAGGTGAAAACAGCCCTTTCAAAAGCCAAAAACACAGCGTCAATGGGACCAGATGGTGTCCCAGGCTGCGTCTTGCATGAACTACAGAACAAACTAACCCCCCACCTAAACACGCTGTTCAACCTCAGCCTCTCCACAGGCTATGTGCCCATAGAATGGCGCACAGCTACAGTTATTCCTCTCCACAAAGGAGGGGCCACAACTGACCCTGGTAACTATCGCCCCATAAGCCTGACTAGCCTGGTCTGCAAGGCTATGGAGCACATCATCATGGAACTCATTAACAAAGACATTGGGAACCTATAAACACTTGATTCGACCCAGTTCGGCTTTGCTAAGGGCGGATCATGCCTACTAAACCTGGTTGACTTCTTCGAGACAGTCACCAAGGCCATAGATGAGGGAAAGGTGGTTCACATAGCCTACCTTGACCTTGCCAAGGCTTTCAACACCATTCCCCACTCGGGTATTACAGAAAAACTCACCAGCCTGAACATAAACCCCTACGTCACAAGATGGGTTGCCAACTGGCTTACAGACAGAACTCACACGGTAAGAATAGCGGGCTCCTAGGTCCAACTCTAAACCAGTCACAAGTGGTGTCCCACAAGGCTCGGTCCTGGGACCCCTACTTTTCGGTATATACTTCTCAGAAGTACAGGCAAACACAGGAGGGCTATGGCTAACCAAGTTCGCCGATGACTGCAAACTGGGAGCCATAACTGACTCTCCGGCTGACACGGACATCCTCCAAAAGGGCCTTACTGAGACAGACACTTGGTGTCAAAGTCATGGCCTCAGGCTAAATGCCAAAAAATGCATAGTCATCCCATTTTGGGAAAAACAAAACACCCACAAATTACCACATAGGTGGCAGCCCCCTTAATACAGAAGAGGTAATAAGAGATCTGGGGACTCAGGTAGATAGTAATCTCTCCTTTGACAATCATATTGCCAAAGTAGTTAGGAAATCCTTCTATGTGGCCCATCTAATTACTAAAGGGTTCGCATATAGAAATAAAGAGGTTATAGTGCCCCTCTACTTGTCACTCATTAGACCCATCATAGAGTACAATGCCCCATTTGGGATGTACCTCACAAGACACTTCCAACAGCTGGAAAGACCACAAAAGTACCTCACCAAGAGGATTACTGGTCTCAAACATATGTCCTATGCAGTCCGACTGAAAAAACTCCGGCTGTACTCAGTGGCATATCACTTACTCAGAGGTGATCTCTGCCTGACTTAGAAAGTCATGTCCAACTCAGAATTGATGGACATGCTCTACCTAAAGAAATTCAAGTCACTGCGAGCCGCGCGCTCTAGTGAGATAAACCTTGCCACAACGATAAATATAACATGCTGGAGGGATAGATTCTTGTCACAGAGACTCCCCATGCTTTGGAACAAAATTCCACATTACATCAGGCAAAGCCCCTCACTAACACTCTTCAAGAGCAACCTTGACGAGTGGATGGGTAACAGAAAATACACCCCTGGGATCACTTCATTGGCTCTGCTTGACAGAGGATCAGTTAATTAATCAATGGGGCGGTGAAAGCTGACACACTCTGGCTAGGCTTATAAATACCCTCGGGCAGATAGCCTAGTACCTACCTATGAACCTATGAAGCTAAGAGAGGGCCCAGGCCCGAGCCCTGTGGGACTCCACTCATGACTGATCGACAGTCTGACTTGGAATCCTCAACTTTCCCTCTGTGGGTCCTGCCTGTGAGCCCGTTTGCAACCTACATAGTGATGTAAGGATTGATACCTAGTTTGGTGAGTTTATCAATGATACCTGAGTGGGGAATGGTACCAAAGGCCTTGGTCAGGTCAAGGTAGGCTGTATGCACTGACTTATCATCCAAAGCCTTGGTGACTGCCTCAAAGAAGTCAACCAGGTTCAGCAGGCAGGATCTCCCCTTGACAAAGCCAAACTGTGTGGGATTAAGAGTTTGGAGATTGCCTATATCTTTGTTAAGCAGGTCCATGATGATGCGCTCTACAGCTTTGCATACCAGACTCATCAGGCTAATGGGGCGATATTTCCCACGGTCTGTCGTTACTCCCCTTTATGGAGTGGGACAACTGTAGCAGGACATAGCCTGAGGTAAAACTGTGATTGAACAGGGCACACAGATGTGGTGCCAGTTCGTTTTGTAGCTCATGTTGGATTCAGCCAGGGATATTATCAGGTCCCATGGATGCTGTATTTTTGGCTTTGGACAATGCAGCTTTTACCTGTGCCTCAGAAATGGTTGGTGCCAGGCCTTCTTCTGGTATTGTGATACGGCCCTTGGGGGAGAGAGGGGTAAAGTTGGCACTGAATATGTCAGCCAGTATGTTGGCTCAGTATATGAGGTGCCATTGTGCAATAACTCAGAGCAAATCTGGGTATTGCCTTTGAGGTTTTTGATATAGCTATAAAAGGCTTTCTGGTTCCTTTAGGTTTCAGTTGCAATTCTGCCTTCATAACTGGCTTATCTGGCCAAAGCCATAAATAAAGGTGGGACAAAGGCCCAAAACTAGGGAGTCTAATTGCCCATCAAACTTAGAAAGTTGTACAAACTTTTAAAACACAAGATACGAGGAGGTCAAAGTTAGGTACTGCCAAACTTGAATTGCAAACAGTCACAAAGATCAAGTCTCCTTAACACAACTTTATTAGTTTTGAGCGACTATGCGTTTCCTTCCTCAGAAACAAAGACAAAAACAAAACAGTCACATACAGCCCTTACTTTAAAACCTTCTAAAATGTCATGTGGTGCTAATTGAATAATACATAACTTGACATTAACCCTTGTTCAGCTAAGCATATTCTCATATCCTGCAATGCCTCGCTAGTGGTTATGTGTACCTAAAAATTAATTAAAATTACTATACAATGAATATGTTATACATTGTTAAATATTATGAACATAAAAATAATAATAAAAACGAAAATATAAAAATGAATTCGTTTTAAGTATAAACAATGAAACAGTTGGCCAATAATGTTCCATATATAATATTTAAGCAATGTTTGACCACTTTTCAAAAATCTTAACACTGGTTTTGATGTGATAGACCAGTTTATAGTATACTATATTTCAAGAGAATAGCTTGTAAAGCTGTAACCTATGAAGAACTAAAGAAATAATAATAATAAACACAAAAAGCCTCACCCTCCAAAAATGTTTTCAAAACCCGCCCTACAGCACCCTGAAAAGTTGACGCTGACTCCCCAACTAAAAATTGGGGGACTCTAGAATGTGTCTGAGCTCGAAGATACTTCTTAATTGATAAGTGGGAGGGAGTGTGTTTATTATTATTATTTCTTTAGTTCTTCATAGGTTACAGCTTTACAAGCTATTCTCTTGAAATATAGTATACTATAAACTGGTCTATCACATCAAAACCAGTGTTAAGATTTTTGAAAAGTGGTCAAACATTGCTTAAATATTATATATGGAACATTATTGGCCAACTGTTTCATTGTTTATACTTAAAACAAATTCATTTTTATATTTTCGTTTTTATTATTATTTTTATTTTCATAATATTTAACAATGTATAACATATTCATTGTATAGTAATTTTAATTAATTTTTAGGTACACATAACCACTAGCGAGGCATTGCAGGATATGAGAATATGCTTAGCTGAACAAGGGTTAATGTCAAGTTATGTATTATTCAATTAGCACCACATGACATTTTAGAAGGTTTTAAAGTAAGGGCTGTATGTGACTGTTTTGTTTTTGTCTTTGTTTCTGAGGAAGGAAACGCATAGTCGTTTCCGAAAACACTAATAAAGTTGTGTTAAGGAGACTTGATCTTTGTGACTGTTTGCAATTCAAGTTTGGCAGTACCTAACTTTGACCTCCTCGTATCTTGTGTTTTAAAACTTAGAAAGTTGATAGAATAACAAGTTTTAGGCTTCA
Organism: Protopterus annectens; assembly: GCF_019279795.1. NCBI lineage: Eukaryota > Metazoa > Chordata > Ceratodontiformes > Protopteridae > Protopterus > Protopterus annectens. Next base: position 1,552,828,267 of record NC_056741.1, read on the forward strand.
GCATAGATTTTCCGAAGGGTATGAGTTCTGAAATTCAAATGTCTGTCATTATTTTCTAACTTCAGTCGTTAAAAATCTGCTAGTAGTTTGCCAGCACACCATAATTTTATTTAAAATGGCCCAAAATATGAGGTAAAAATCTGGACATTCTGCCAAAATCTGTACAGTTGAGAAGTACTATGGATAAATTTTAAATATAGCTGTTATACACTTAGAATGTTGCTGGGATAGCAGGAATTGTATCGACCAGTATGTGTTAATGGGTCTAACAGCTGCAGCTCAGAGAGATGTTATTATTTGGTGACATCAGTCCTCACTGGTATAGCAGACATCAACATTTGTTTTGTATGCAGACCACTGAGGCAAACATCCAGACGTTTTGCAGAAATCTGGACAGTTAAAGGTATGCTTGCATGCTGTGTTTCTTACTCTCCTATGCTTTACACAACCGCAACTATCACTATTCTACTGCAGCCGTCTCCACTGTCAGGAAAGAGCCAGGTAGCTTTCATCAGGGATCATTGCAATGTGACAGTTTTCTGTTCAGCGTTAAATGCCGTAGCATTTCTGCCTTTCGGTTGCATCACTGCACGGTATAGCGGTGCTGCAAGATTTTGGTTTTGGCACTGTAGCTCACGAGGAAATGTCTTGTGACCTACATGCCAGAACCCAATCTGAAATAGTTACTGGATGCATATCAAAACTTTAAATTAAATGCACGTTCCTATGAAATATAATTTCTGTCTAGCCCACCACAGCTTTTATACCTTTGGGAATAAGTTGTAAATTCACTCCAAACTCCTACTACTGAATTTACGTCTTCCATGCCAAATATTTTCATATATTTCTTCAAAAATCTACCCTCTTTTGTTATATTTTCCCTTCTGGACCTCCCAGTTACATCCTCACTGCTGCAAATCAAATTCCAGTCCTCACGTTTAGTTAATATTCTTGTGCTGAAAGCTGATCATTTCTCCCAGAATATTCTTAAGCTCCATTATAGCAGTTTTAATTGGAATATAAATACATGCCAGTATAATCCTCCTCCCTTGCCAGCAGCTCCTTAGTTTTACAAATCTACCATTATTATATTTTCCCTCTTCTATCACTATTAGTGCTCCTCTTGCAATTAATATAAGTACTCCCCTTTTCCTTTGTCCCAGATATTCCTCTGAATAACCTTCCTGAAATCCTTTCTTTATCAAATTCACATGCTCATTTCTTTCCAAATGTGTCTCCTGTAGCATAGCTATATGCACTCTGCATGTTTTAATATAGTTCACTAGTCTTTTTTTTGTATATATCTGTGAGACCATTCACATTTAAAGATAACATAGAAAGTGTGATTATTATGTTAAGAAGTTATTATTCCCACCTGTTATAAAAACAGCTTTTTTAAATGTCTAGTTTCATCTTTTGTGTTACATCCACACACTAATGTTTGGCTGGCTGAACTTTCATACCGTTGGTTCTTGTCATATCAGTTTGAACCTATGGCACAAAACTTTTTGTTTTAGTGAAAATGAAAACCCACAAAAAAAAAAAAAAAAAAAAAAAAAAAGAAAGACGACAGACACACCCTAGAACACCCCTAACGCCTATTAACTTAATAATAATACACACAACTGTAGACATCTTCAAATATTGAAGTTTAACCCTCCTAAGAGGAACAGTTGTCCCAAACTGACAGCCACACTCACAGACTTGGGTTAACATATAAAGATGGTTATCCATGCTAAGATGCATGGTACAGCCTGTGCTTCTACTTCCAATGTCTAGTTGGAGCTTGCACTGCTTCAGAATTCATGCCAGTCAGTGTCTTCTCCTCATCTTTTGTGATTGATTTTCTTTTTTGTTGGCATCCAGGCAATGCACATAATAGCCAGTTACTGAAATTTACCCAAAAAGACAAATTCACTGGCTGTCTTTTCTGAGTTTCTGTTTTCACACTGGGAGATCTGAAATTAAGCTGTTACTCAGTGTGCAGTCATCTTGGAAGTCCCCCTTTCATTCTTAATTTGGCATATTTTGTTTCTAAGGGTTAAGTTATATGGGTGTGGTTGATTTTGCTGTAAATTAATGTACATTTCTTGTTTAAGTGCAATCTGTAAAGTTTCTTTTTATCTGTGTTGGTGCGAAAAGGGCTGAGTTATACTGATTAATCATGCAGAAAGAATTTTAAGGAAGTCTCAATAAATACTTAATGATAATGTACAATGAGTAATGATAAATAAAATCATCTCCTCTCTGTAGGTTTTCTATCATTTTACCTGTGTCTTTTAGGATACATATTAAAGACAAGCTCTACATTTGATGCAACTGGTCTACAGTGATCAATATACTACCCTGGAAAAACAAACTAAAATAAATAAGTAAAAACAGAATATGTGTTGATCCAACTAATATAAACACACACATACAAGCATTAAGTAATGCATTTTGCAAAGTGCTACAGTCATCAAATGCCACTTCTTCTAAAAAATGCATGTTACAAGAAACAAAGTTTCTGTACTGTGTTCCTTAAAGTACAACATCCATTCATCCACAACTCCCTTTTTTCTTTACATAGGGTTGGAGTGCCACAGAGACCATCATCTAGAGCTATTGTTCACACTATTGGGCAGCCTTCTAAATAGTGCGGTCAAAACACCAAGTATATAAATGTCTACACTGCTGCAGGGTTATTTAGTGAATGTATTTAAGGCTGTTGGAAGTGTATGTGTGTACTATCTGGAAGACCCTGTGACTTAAGTAACTCATCTTATTTGTGACAGAATACCAGATCTAGAGTCAGCCGACTGCCATATCTTAAAGCTTGATTTAACATATCTACATACTGATTACAATCACAGGTAAAGAAGGATGAGAATAAACGTATAGATTATCACAAAGAAAAAAGATGGCTTTCTGTAACAGTATTTCTAATATATATTTTTTTATCAGTTAACCACGTAAAGCCCACCAGGCAGATATTCCTCCACTCAGTAATGACAGAAGAGAACTGCCTTGTTCATGACTCGGTAAGATTCTTACACTTTGCAAGTGGAAGATGAGAGAATCAAACTCAGGACTGTAAGATGAAACCTGTTGGTAGCGCATACATTTAACCCTTTGCCAAACTACAAGCCTGTATTCCCACATTCAAAAAATACCAGACCAGTCAAAGTCTTTCATTAGAGAAGCAGCTGAAAACAAGTATTGGTGCTGTGTGCTGCTGTGATTTAACACATATCTGATCCGAGTCACGTAACACAGAGCTACATCAGCTTGTTTAGTTACTTTCACAGAAGACATTACACTTTGTCATGCCTTTTCTATTATCACACAATACTCTACACTTGCTTTTCAAACTGTTTGCATTTAAGAAACAGTTTAACTCTAAATAACAGATTTGAGATGCTGTAATATTACCAATAATCACGTTGAGATTGAGCACAAACTTAACTTTGCAACAACATTGCCATAAACCTCTTTTTTCCCCCAGTTTTGCATTTGGTGTTTAAGTATCATATCAACAGTGACCACTACCTACAGCCAATGTTCACACCATTGGGTAAGCTAGCTCTGCCACGATTGTTGTTCCATACCACACAAACTCAAACACACGTGCACACAAACTCACACCATTGATTTTTTTAAACAGTATAAGAGGTAAGTATGAATCAGATTTAGTAAAGGCAAAACTGAAGCAATGTCATGAAATATCCTCTTTGCTGGTGGTGTGTCATACAAAGGAATTACTACAGATGGCAGTGTAGCACTGTAAACGTGTTGCCTGTAAATCCTGCAAAAATCTATCAGAAAAAGTATACGGATTTATATGCATGAGCAGCACATATGTTTATGTGAGATGCAGCAAAGACACTCACTGCATGTAAGCAAGAGCTATAAAAGTATGTAAAACATTTTATAGGCTACAGAACCACTTTGAAAAACAGAATACATAGAATCCAGTTAAATAAGGCACCTTAAATAATCTGTGGCTGCCAGTCACAGAACAAATCGGACATATTTAGTAAATCAGAGAGGCAGACATTTTTACAGGAAAACACTCATGCGTGCCCACTGGCAGTTATCCCAGTCATAAAAAATGTCATTATCAGATAGCATTACTTTTTTAAAATATTTTAATTGAAACTTTATATACTGGAAAGTACAGCTGTATAAGTAATTTTACCATAACAGTAGATGTTCGAATAAGCACTGCTGCAGTAGCCTTAGCTACATGGGTTATATCCTGACAATCCTAGCAAAGTCTGACCTAGACCTACACCTGGAAATGGAATCTAGCTAGTAGTGCTTTGTAAATGCACTTAACAGAGGACACAGCTGCTGCTTGTAGAATACACCAACCTTTCCAAAAAGCCATACAGATGAAGCAAAGGCCCAAGTACAGTGTGGTTTGACCCTGCCTAGAATAGCTGTGCTGTGGTATGAATAATAAAATATAATAGCAAGAGACAACTATTTGGAAGATTGACCTACCATTACAGTTTCCAACAAAGATACTCTTCTTGAAGAGCTTAGCGCAACCAGCAAAACTATTTTCCATGTTAAGAACCTTATGTCAACCAGATAAGCTGGTTCCAGTGTAGCAAGTGATAGCATCTCTAACACAAAATTAAGATCTCAAGTAGGAAACAAATGGTTTTCTTGGAGGTTTCGTATGGAAAAACCTTTTCACAACTTTTTTTGACATGTGAATGTTTTGAAAGACGGAGATCCATGGGCAGAAATGCTGAAGTGGCTGACAAATGAACCTTGCCAGACTAGTAAGACAAACCATGGGAATGTAACTCACACAAACATTGCAAAACCAGAGAACACTATGAATGGGTGTTGGTTATATGGTGGGCACCAATGAGAAAACCTGTTCTATTTGCTTATATATATTATTTTCTAGTAGCTGGCTTTCTTGCCTCCATTAGTACTTGCCGCACATCCTCAGTAAACAGATATCTGGAAAGTACCCCATCATCCAGGCAGTCAGATGAAGCTTGTTGGGGTTGGGATTTGTCAAACGCCTTTGTTCTTGTATGAGTAGATCCAGTCTCTAGGGAAGATTGTGGCAATTAAATACAATGAACAAAAAGACCTGAGATCTGTAATAAACCTTAATACTGTCTCTACAGCTTCAGCTAACAAGCCCTCAAAGAGATAAAAAATGTTGCACAAAATCACACTTTATACAACCATTCATTAACATTCCAATAAAACAATTACATTTTCAACCAATACAAAAAATCAAATCAATTAATTTGTAATAACACTTTCCAATTACATTCAAGATTTAAACCTGCAGGTGTCAAAGTATCAAACTTCAATATATATATATATATATATATATATATATATATATATATATATATATATATATATATAGTCTGTTTGTAAAACAATCTTTTTTTTTTTCATCTCAACAAGATTATAACTCTTTTTGGTCTCTCCAATGTAATAGAGATCACAGGAGCACCTCAGGACTTAAATAACACCCTCACTACTACAATTAAAAACCTTCCTATATACAACACCTATATTATTAATTTTACCAAAAGATGAGACTACATAACTACAAATTCAACATCTGCCACATGGAAATGTACCCAGAAACATGGGTTCTATCAATAACTCAGTATCTGGAACTAAAAAGGAATATGAACAAGCATGTCCTTTATGCTTCGGCCCACCTTTAAAGAAAGAAAAGTCTTACTGGGCAAAATATCTTTCAGAGCAGATTGCAGTAATTGTCACTGTCCAGTTCCAAAAGAAGAGAGAACCACTGTTGCCTGGGGCCAGAAGGAAGTCATCACAATGATTTTAATCTCAAGAATGAGAAGCAAAGTCCCATTCTGCTTACTGGGTCACTCTTTGCTGAGTAAACTTTATTTCCTCCCTAACCTGTTCTACATCCAAAAATGTCATTGCTTCTTCAGGAAAAAGTATTCTGAAGACAGCTTGATATAGTAGTTTGAATCACACACCTGTCTTTCGACATTCCCTGACTGCTGAGAAAAACTTGCTTCTCCATCTGCTTGGTGTATAATGAATAATCATTCTCCACAAAACACTCTGCTGCCTCCAAGTTTAATATTTTTTCCTTATGCCACAATTTTGTCAGGTGCAACTCTTTCTGCCAGTATGATCGCATTTTTACTAAGAAAAATGGTTATAAATAAGGCAAAGAATGTTTTTGAGTTACGGCATAGGTTGATGACAACTAGGGCCCTTACAAGCCTAACCATGCAACCCAAATGTAACTCACAAATTTGATTTTATATAGGGGGGTGATTTACTGACTGCCTATGTTCATCAGAGATATAGACGCCAGACCAGGAATGTAACTCACAAATTTGATTTATATAGGGAGTGACTTACTAACTGCCTATGTCCATCAGAGACATAGGCGCCAGACCAGGAGTGAATTTCAGATTACCCATCCATTGGTCCAAGATGTCCTTAAATAGGGTTAGGTAGGAAGCCTGCTTCACATGGATGAGGAGCCTTTTACAGAGAATGGAAATTCTATGAGAAACATATCTGCCTCTTCAACACGTGCTATTTATATCACAAGCAAATTCTCAAGTGTCTAAACACTGATTACCAATAAAAGCAATTATTAAAAATGGAAATCAAAATTTAAACCAGCTATAAGGGACATACTGAATATTGTAAATAAGATAAAAAAAAATGACGGTTGGATCTTTAGCAAAAAGAATGTGTGAATTTCATAAAAATAAGTGGAATTTGTAGGAACAATACATGCAGAATAATGTTCAGGAGGAGGAATGACATTTATGGGATGGCAGGAATTGAGAAAGTTATGTAATGTTGTAGTGAATGGTAAATGTTAAAAATGTTTACTGGATAAAACAATGGGAAATATCACTGTGGTTTATCTTCTGTTCTATTAATGTATGTGTACCTGTATCAGTGCTGAAATTGTGATTTAATAAAGCTGCTTAAAAAAAAAAAGATGACCAGACATGATATTCTAGCTATGTTCTGTTCTGTTCCACTCAGGGATTCAGTCAGACCTGACCTGGCAAAACAAAATAGTTCAGATGTATAGCCTGACCACTACTGTTTACTGTCTCACATCAGCCGCTAGTGTGCAACTTACCTGCGGCTGAACCAAGTCTGATCAGCCCCACCTGTCCAAAAGATGGTTCACATAAAAACTGTAATATATTAATGTTAATGGATGCCTTCCTTCCCATGACAGGAAGGAATGTTCAGTATACACAGCTGTAATAAGCATGCATTACTCTGCTGTGAGGTGTGAATATAGCTAACTGAAACTAGTGTTAAGAGTGTGCTTTATTACAGATGTTGGTGTTACTGCTACCTGTGTAATCAAATATGTAAAGAAACACAACAAAGTGGAGATGAGTATGGATTATAACTGATGTCAGGTCAGGAAAACAGAGTAATTAAAGCAAGGCAGTAGAACAAGATACATGTCATTGATGCTCCAGAAAAGTGAGGGCAAAAGGTCAGAGCAGTGGAAATGGCCACAGATTAACAAATCTAAAAATATGTACTGCTAACTCAATGCTAAGTAAGTAGATTACCACACCATACTGAACATCAATGGGCACTAAAACATGCAGTCTCCAGCACTGATTAGTAACTCAAAGCCAGTAAGATGTTTAAACAAATTGTTCATATTTTCCAAGAGTACCTCATTCCAAAGACAATGCTGCAAATCTCAGATTAAAAAAAAAAAAACAAAAAAAAAAACAGATGGAACGTGAGAGCATTATCTGAATATGTTGCTGAACTATAAAGGCCATCCCAGCACTGGCGGTTTGGAGGAATTTCTGATACACTGAGTTACAGGCACACATGTAGTATGAATTGTGAAGGTACCCAAGAGACAGAAACTACTCTCAGAAAATGACAACCTTAGATAAAAGAATTTAAATGGAAATTTCTGTTGAAGCATCTAAATTGCAATTAAAAACATCAAGACTGTCAGACAAAACTGAGTAGAGGCATAACTGGACAAAAATGTTATAGTCATGTAAAGCAATCACATAATGGAAATTACTTTGGGGCTAAAGAGAGACAACCATAGTAAGGGCCATAGGATAGGGCATGTGCAGAGTACAGTACAACCTCCATAGTTGACCACCTCCCTACAGTGACCACCTCCTTAATTTGACCTAATTTTCATAGACCAGACATGCACCACATGTATTCAAGTCAATGAAGCCACATTAAGCTGGTTCAAACAAATGAGGGCAGTTACCACCTGAATCTCTGGGCCGATGATCCAAGAAGTTGCTAAAAAAATTCACACACGAATTTGGGGTGGCAGATTTCCAAGCATCAAGTGGTTGGCTCGAGAAATTTAAACTGCGACATGAGATCTCCCAGAAAGTCTTGTGTGGTGAATCCAATGAAGTTCCAGTAGAAGCTGTGGAAGAGTTCATCAAAAAGTTCCAGGACTTCGCCAGAGGCTTCAAAGATGACGACATTTTTAACACTGATGAGTGCAGACTCTTTTTCAAGGTGATGCCTGACAGGAGCCTCGTCATGAAGGGTGACAAATGTAAGAGCTGAAAACTTTCCAAAGAACATTTCACAGTTCTGCTTTGCGCTAACTTAGCTGGAGAGAAACTAAAGCCCTTGGTGATTAGTAAATCTGCAAAGCCATGAGCATTCAAAAACCTGAAGCCCAAAGACCTCCCAGTCACTTGGAGAGCAAATAAATGCGCATGGATGACTGGTGCCCTATTTGAGGAGTGGGTAAGGGATATTGACTGAGAAATGAAGAAGAAATGGTCTATTCTACTGACAGTAGACAACTGTCCTGGCCACCCACAAGTGAATCATCTCACAGATGTGACACTGAAATTTCTGCCTCCAAACACTACCTCAGAAGTCCAACCCCTTGAGCAAGGCATCATTAAAACATTTAAAATGCACTACTGAGCCCAGCTCCTGCAGTGGGACTTTACTAAAACACAAACATGTGGTTTGCCTGTGGAAACAACTTCATCCACTGCATCTGTTAACGTTCTGGATCAGTTTTGCTTGGAATGAAGTTCACCCAGAAATGATACAGAAGTGTTTCAATAAAGTTGGATTTGTCACAACCCAACAGCACAATGTTTTGGCCCCATCAGACAGTCCATCTCCCAAGGCAGAATTCGAAGGAGTAGATTTTGAAAGTTTTGTTGCAATGGATGATGCGGTGGTAACCTGTAATGAACCTGACCCAGAAGCAATTTTCCAAGCGATATTGACCGAAGTACAGACCAGCATAAAAGTGCATGAAACAGCTGATGAAGTGGCAGAAGCAAGTGAGGATGACAGAAATTGCAAAGACTCCAAAAGAAGGGGATGTCAGGCATCTAATAATGCAGTTGAAGTCATTTGTTGTGGAAAAATGCCCAGGTATGCTGAATGGTGTAGCCAGTCCTGAGAGTGCTTTCTCCACTTATGTTTGTAATAAGAATAAGAAACAGACCAAGATTGACTCTTTTTTCAGACAAAATGATTAAACTATGTGAAAACAGTGAATGTATTGATTTTGTATGATTTTAATGTGTTTTGATTATGTATGACTTCATATGATACTCTCTAATAAAAGCTGTACAAGAAAGTAAAGTACAGTACATGTACGTATCAGTACAGCAGGCCTAGTTTCTTATATTGACCACCTCTGTATGTTGACCAGTTTGTTACAGTCCCTTGGGTGGTCAATTTACAGAGGTTCTATTGTATGCGCAAAACTGGCAAAATAGATATGAAAAACAGAAGGTACTGAGACAAGTGTTTAAAATGCAAAACAACAAATGTGGATAATGTGACAAACAAGAAATATGAACCACAGGCCTATACTGACTGAAAAAAAAGTGATTTGTTCCAGGTTCTACTACATAACATTTTACAGTCAGATCACAGAATTATATGGATCGTGTCAGAGGTGGCTGGAGCCAAGTTAAAAGTGCTGCTTGACATAGGCTATGAGTTATCTGCAAGTTATTTATTTATTTATTTATTGACATCTGATTACCGGGAAAGTCTGACTGTGTAGAACCCCATTTTCAGTGGAGCCAAAGGGAGAAAATTCCAAATTATTACAAAATATTTTAAAAACAGTAATTTTATAGTCTCCAAAAAAAAAAAAAACAGCTGCAGTTTAAATAATTCTAAAAAATTAGACAATATAAAAACATTGGTTAAGAATCGATACAAAGTATATGACAATCATTTAATATTTAGAGAAATTTTAGACAGTTTGTAGAGAAATTAAAGGTAAGTAGTCTAATACAAATAGGAAATGCAATATGAAGTGAGGGGAAAAACAGGCGTTATGATACATTTAGAGAGAAAGTCAGGGAAGAGAATTAGATAACAGTAAGGAAGTAAGTGAAGAAGGGACAGTAAGGCGGTATAAGGAATGACAAGGTATTTGTTCACATTTAGGGATATAGTTTATCTTGGTTTTGAGTAAGAACAAAACAGATTTTAGCTAGGAAGTCTTTCAGAGTGGTTTTGAAAGATGGCAGGGAGGGTATAGACCTGATGGGTACAGGAAACGAATTCCAGGCCAGTGTAAGAGTACAGACAATGCCCAGCAGATTTGCTAGGTTTGTAGGCAGACAGGAGTGTTTGGTCACTGGATTGCAATGACTGAGAACATAGTTGTGTAGAATGTTTTTTAATGCTGGGCAGGCAGATAATGTTATAGGTGGTAAGATGCTGTGTATATGTTAGTTGATGTGGCAGTTCTAACCAATTAAGGCTTTTCAGTGCTATACAGTGGTGGGTTCTGAAAGGGGGGGGTCTATATTATGTTGCCAAAAGCTGTTTACAGCGAATACGACAACATTGACCCATAAACAGCAAAAACCCACTAAAGCAAATGGCCAGGTCAGGGATTTTTTTCCTAGGGGAAAAAATCGGCAGACCAGCCAAACCCGACACACCACCTGAATCAATACAAAGTGGGGGTCTGTGCCTCCCACCCCCGCTAACTAAATATACCAACTCCAAGATTGCACTACAGTGGGGTAAAGGGCAATTTTATGGCGACGGCCAAGCAATTTTTTCCCCTAGGAAAAAAATTGCTGACCTTGCCGTGCGCTTTAGTGGGTTTTCACTGTTTATGGGTCAATGTTGCCCTATTCGCTGTAAACAGCTTTCAACAACATAATATAGCCTCAAAATGGGTATATGCTGCAAATTTAGCAACTTTGCTATAGCATTCTTCAAATTTTAATTTTTGTGAAGCCTGGTGGTCAGTAAGGATGGAAGCACCATAAAAAAGAGTGGGGATGAGATAAATAATGGCAGGTGTAGTTTTAGTTGTGTTGGTGAGAAGGTTTTTGACTCTGTAAAGCATCCCTAGTTTTTGATGAGTTTTTCTTATGCAATTTTGTATATGCAGGTCAAATGTAAGATTATCATCCATTATCACTCTCAACAGTTTGCAACAAGAAGTGACTTCAATTGTTGTACTATCAAGAGAGAGAGGACTTTAAATTTTGTTATTTCATGAGAGAGGAATTTGGGGAGGGGGGTAGTAGTTTGGTGTTTTTGGGTTGAGCATGAGTTGTGAGTTACAAAGCCATTTTCAGTTGCTGTTAAAGTTTCCCCGAGTAATTTTTTAAAGGTGTATCATTTTGTCAGATGTGCAAATGAGAGAAGAATCATCTGTGTATGTGTGGAAGTATAGAGGGTGTTGGCGAAAATGTAATAGAGGTGGGGTCTAGGACAGAGCCTTGTGGTATACCGGTGGTGACTGGGAGGTAAAGTGAGAGCGTGGAATGCCATTTTACTGACTGATACCTATTGGACAGGTAACTTTTGAACCAGAGAAGGTGGGATAAGAGACCTAGTGACGACATCTGAAGTCGAAGTTTGTTGTGACAAACTGTGTCGAAGGTTTTAGACAAGTGTAGAAATAAGGAAGAACCTAGTTGCCATTATATCTAGCTTTATTGACAGTATCTATACAGGTTAGAAAGGCAGTGCTAATACTGTGGGAAGGACAGAAGCCATGTTGTGTAGGGGACAGGAGTTCTTCCTGTAGGAGATAGTCTAGCAATTGTTTTTGATACATTTTTCAAGTATTTTGCTGAGGGGAGACAAGACTGCTATAGGTCTAAAGTTATTAATGTCTCTTGAATTTCTTCCTTTGTGCACAGGAATTAAGTGTGACTTTTTCCACAGAGAGGGAATGTGGGATTCCTAGACTGACCTATTTATAAGGACTGAGACAAGATAGGCAATCCTGTTGGCTGCTATTTTTAGGTACTCACTTGGAAGGTCATCAGCTGATGAAGAGCGTGGTTAAAAGTAGTTTTATACAGTACGTGGGACATGGGCACAGGTTTGAAGGTGAAAGTGGATATGGTGATATGTAGCTGTTGGGTAGAGTTGCAGTTAGATGTTGAGGAATCCTTGGTTAAAGATGCGAAACTATCTATAAAATAGGAATTAAACTCTATTGCAGTTTCAAGTAGTGAGTTATCAGGAAAGGGGTTTGGGTTGAACTTTTGGCCGGGATGTAAGATTTCTTTAATGGACGTCCAAAATTTTTTTAGGGTTGTGTTTAGTATTATTCTGAAAGTTATTATAGTATAGTATAGTTTTTGCCTTAATTTATTTGGTTTTTAGTACAATAGTGAAGTATTCTAAAGTTTTCAAGCTACTTTTTTATATTTTTGCCATGCTTTTCCTCTATCCTGCATTAGCATTCTACTATTTGTGGATAGTCAGATTGCCTTATTTGTTACCAGTCTCTTTCTTCTAGCAGGTGCAAGGCTGTTTAGGACATTTAGAAAATTTGTACTGAATTCAATTACAGCATTGTCTAAGGGGAGGATTTTTAGGAAGTTCCAGTTAATAGATGATAGTGTAGCAATGAGCACCGCTGGGTTACACTTGGAAGGATTACATGTTGTTTTTATAAATATCCTGTTTAACTAGATGTGTGTGATGTCTACTCATATAGACTGTGAGATGATCACTGAGAGAGTCTGTCATTGTACCTGTGGTGGAGTATTTGCCACGGTCTGATACTAGGGTCCAGTCTAATAAGGAATTTGATATCTTGCTATAATGTGTCAGACTATTACTTAGTTGTGTTAAACCATATAAGTTCATGCTAGATGCAGGGGAATTAGAGTTTATATCCAACCAACTGAAATTCACATCACCTAGTAATATTTTGTCTTGTGGAAATGCTATTTATATCCAATGTAGGATATCTTCCAGTACAGCTGTATTGTCACCAGGAGGAATATAAAGGACAGTAATACATATTAGTTTATAATTGTTTACTTTAAGGACAGCAATAAGAAGTTCTGCTGAAGCGAATGTTGGTCTCGGCTTGCTGTAAGAAGAAATGTGGTAGGTACTGGGAAATATTAAAGCAATACGACTACATTTCCTTTGTATACAGTCATTATGGATGATATTATAGCCAGGAAGGTATAACTTTGGAGTTGTTTATGGCGGGTTTAAACCAAGTTTCAGTTACAGTGAGAACATCAGGCTTATGTTGGGTAATAATCTAGGCATGTAGTTCAACAATTTTATTTCTTATACTTCTAACATTTATTGCGGCAAAAATGAGATCACTAGGGCTGGAGATTGGCTGTTGTTGGGTTACAGAAGTGTTTGGGAGAGAATTACCTTTATGTTCATTGTGATAGGTGGGGCCAAGATTAGGGTTTATATCTCCTCCTAGAAGAATTTTAATATATTGGGGAAATTATGCATACTTGTTTTTTGGAAAGGATTCTTGCAATTAATTTTGTTTTGGTTAGAGTTGAAGTGCAATTAATCAACATATATTTGTAATAAATGTGAGGGGCAGTATTAAATAGGTTTAGTGCAATGTGAGGAGAGTATAGAGAGGAAGTATAGCTAGGTGATTGGGACAGAGTTGGAGAGATGTTGCAAGATACTGAGTCATGGTAGGATGAAAAATGCCACAGTAGGAGAAGAATAGAGGATACGCTGAACAGTAGCATAATTAAGTTCAGGAATCTGTATTTTATAGATGTCAGATGGTGGGGAAGTAGCATTGAAGAAGGAAACAAGAAGTTGCAGGACAGTAGGAGATCCAGTGTTGGTGAATTCTGAAAGCTGAAAGAGGATAGGTAAGAAGAGAAGTGTTTTCTATAAAAGAAGAGAGGTAGGTTGCCCTGGTATCTTCTCTGAAATGTAAGGGATAGAGAAGTATTAAAGGTTAGAGTACAATAATGTAGTCAAAATAAGAAGAAATGAGGGTTTATATGGGAAAAGAAAAATATATAATGTGGAATAGATATGTAGTATTAGGGAGGGTTGAGATTATAAATATATATAGTGCTAAGCAGTATGGCAGGGAGAAAGACAGTTGGGAATGGGGCTAAAAATTAAATAGAGATAGGGAATTAGGAAACAAGAAACAGAAGTGTATGTATAGAAATAGTAAGGTCATTTGGGGAGGGTTTTGGAATAACAGTCACAAGTGAAATGTGTATGTAGGAAGTATAATACTAGAGTAAGAAGAGGAGGGTGAGAATTGTAGGTAGGGAAGCAAAGCAAAGATGAGTGTAGTGGGCTTCCCACCCTCAGGTCAATTTACAACTGACAGCAATCAGTTTATAGCCAGAACAAAGCAATTAACAAAACGATGCAAGTAAAATAGGTTGTCTCTCATTTTCTGAGACTAAGTAAATCACAGAGCAGGCATGTATTTAATGGATTAAAGGTAATACACAGCAAAATTCGTCATGATAAATATGCTTACGTTAAACACTGACAAAATTCTCAGTAAACTTGTAGGTGTAGGGCCTTGTGGCAGAGCTCCTGTAATATCGAGGTCATATGTAGTGACTGCAATTCCTGAAATGAAAGAAAAAAAAATCTGCTAAGCTGTAGTATTGTACTGTGGCAATAAAGTTAGTACTTATTATATAAAAAAGAGATGGAAGAAGGAACACAGTAAGCACAAAAGATACAGGGGAAATATAAGAGTAGACTGATGGTAAGAAAGTTTATCTGTTGATTATGACAGACTATTTTCAGGACTACCATTACAAACAACATTAACAATGCTCAAAATTTATATAGGAGAAAAGGCATCTCCTAAAGGGTTGATATAGCTTACAGTGGCAAAATGCCTCTGATGTGTAAGTATGTGCTAAACAGTGGCTAGTCAGCTTTTGCAAAACTACAAGTCAAAGAATCTTGATGGTCTGCACAAGTGACATAGTTAAGAAGAAAAGTATTGCTCGTAGTTATGTTTGGTGGCCACATATGAATAAAGAAAATGAAGATGTAACAAGGTATTTTCCATGATGACAGAGGACTCAGAATTCACCACCTGCAGCACCACTGATCCCCTGTGAATGATCATTATCCCTAAGGTAGCTTATGCATAATGTTTTTGCTGGACCATTCTAGAACATTATTGTCTTCATGGCAGTTATTACTCATTCAAAATGACCTGTGTTTATTTTATATATATATATATATATATATGAAAAAGTCAGACACATCAGAAGACCACTATAGTTTTATAAACTATGTTCCCAAGAAATGAAGAACCACAACATATGTTAATGTTGGAGAGGCTTCCCAAGACATCTATAAATAAATCTATAAATTCACAGATAAAGAAGGCAATCCTCTTCAAAATAAAGTGGGTACATTCCCAGTTGTATATCCTAATGATTTACCATCAAAATGTAGAATGTAGGTTCGGCGAACATGGGAATGCCGAATGGCAGTAGGCCGATTCACGTGTTTTCGAACTTTAATTGTGTGAGAGTACATATCAGCGAATGCCACTGTGTGACTAGAGATCGTGGTACAGTGCGGATTTGGACATTTATCCCTTTCCTCACTGAAGTGTGATCTCAGAGTTGGCATATATAATTTGTAGGGGGAGTGGGGAGGGGGGTGCAGGGGGGCTTGCCTCACTGCAAAAACGTAGATTGCAGTGTAGGAGTTACACTTAGCTTGGCTCCTATATGGACTTCACTTCTGCTATTCGGTGAAAATGTCGAATCTGATGACTTCATTCATCAGATTCGACATTTTCACCTACTTAATATGCAGGAATTCGACATTGACTTTCGATGTTAACTACTTTTTTTTGTAAATATTGAGATTTTGATAGTAAACCTATTCTAACAATACCAGAACCTTAGTAAAAGCGTTGTAAAGGGGGTAGCTACCCTAGATTCAAGCTTTTAAAGGGGATACCACCAGCAGTATAGCTGAGCTGACATTAGGTCCCTGCAAGAAGTACTGACAATCATTTAAGCAGCTACATTTGTGAGTTACTGCAATGTATATGACAGTCAGTCAGTGTTTGCATGCTAGAAATTGTAGCAAGAAGCTAGTATAGTTCATTGCAGTAGTTTATCAAAGAGCTAGTACCTTGGTACATAATACCCTTTACTTAGCTTGAAGATTTTTTAACAATCAGTGGGCTGTAGCACAGAGCTATCTATCATTGCTGTTTGCTATAGTTTAGAATAGGTCCAAGCAAAAAGCCAATCTGTATATAATGGACATATATAAATGGCTATTTACTTAGTTGAAGACAGTTTTTGGTCCTTAACTCAGGTACGTTTTCAACTCTGAGAGGACTTTTGGGGGGGGGGGCACTGCCCAAAGCCAACCAGTCTAGCCACAGTTATACTCAGTACTTGCAAATTACAAACCAAACTTGGTAGCTTGTGCAGATAGCCACCAAAGAGGGACCTTTAACTTAAAATGTAGATGTAGGGCTTTAAAAGAGCATTAATAAAAGGCAAAAAATAAATGGTTGCACTTCTATTTTCAACAGAAACATCATCACTCTATAAGATTACTGCCATACCAGACTTCCAAGATGGCTGTACAATGATCAACAGTTTAAATTCAGCTCTACCAGTGTGAAAACAGAAACTGAGTAAAAGTAGTGCCACTGAAACTGCTTTTTGGGTCAAATTCAGTTACTGGCTAGAAAGTACACTACCTGGACATCAGCAAAGAAGAAATATGGGAAACCTCAAAGACAATCAATGAGAAAAGGAGAAGAAAAAACAGTGTCTAATAAGGATTCCAAAGGTGTATATTAAAAAGCAGTTCAAGCTTCAGCTATGGTTCAAGAGATAGCTTCCTTTAATTTAGAGAAAAAAAGTAAGCTAGATATATATTCAGAAGTGATTAGAATAAATGAAACACTGAAGGAATATATCAACTCAAATAACAAAAAGACTGAAAAATAGAGGGAGCTTTAACTAACTGTTCAGAAGATAAAACTGCAAAAACCAAAGGCTGAAATGAAGAAAAAGCTGACCGCATATGAGGCTTCTCAAGAACAGCTATTCCAAAAAAAAAAAAAAAATAGTAGAATTAGAAAATGCAGCATGCAGAGAAAACCTGAGATCTTATGCTGTACCAGAGAAACTGTAAGGAACAAACTGCATTACTTTTGTGAAAACAAAAAAAGCAATTGGACTGGTGCTCCACAGCAGGATTTGTTAACTGAAAGGGTGCATCATGTGTATGCTCCTATCCACAACATGACAAAGCACCCAAGACCTATATTAGTAAGGATGCACTCATACCAACAGAAATAATTTGATCTTAACAAATCTGGCAGAAGGGAAACTATTAAAAATTGGAGACAGCAGAGCATTTGTGAAAATTGTTTATTCTCTGTACACCAGGCAGGAGAGAAGCAAATTTATCCTAGTAATCAGGGAATGTTAAGAGTCAGGTATAAGATTCAACCTGCTGTATCCAGATGTCTTCAGAGTATTTTTTCCTGGAGGATCAAATACATTTTTGATGCAGAACAAGGTAAGGAGGAAGTAAAACAGTTTATCCAACAAAAAGTGAGCCAGCAAGGAGAAGGGGACTCTGCTTCTTATTCTTCTGACAGTAAAGTTCATAGACAGAGACTTTCCAACTGAATCACTTTCCAAAGTTACAAAGGTAAATGCTTGAGAGGCAGAAAAAATACATGAATTGTCAAGAAGAATCAGGAGTACCTTGGACCTGAAAAGAGGAGCAAGGCAGGAGTGTCCTCTTTCCCAGAGTCTAGTGCTGGAAGAAGGTGATGATGAGGAAGAAGACCAGCAACAGTGAAACTAGTGAACAAATGTCATATTATAAAGCATCGATCACATTGGTGAAATATAGTTTTGCAAATAAAAGTAGCTGTGAAAAGACTGGACTCTTGTTAACTTTGTTAAACCAGTGGGTGGACTGTTAAATATATACACCACATAATGTCTTTAATGTTTAGAGGGAAGACACTAAAGGGCAAAAGCAGAAACTGTAAGTAAAAAAAAATGTTCTTAGTATCTGTATGAAACATTTCATGATATAAATTGCATGTTATATTGTAAAGTGCACAGTCAGGTTATTTTAAATGTGTATGGGAAGTAGCCTTTGCACTGAATGTTTTATGTGTTAAATACATTAAAGTAAATAAGTACTTTTTCGTTGTAAGAAATATGTATTTTACAGTGTAAACAAGAAATGCTGAACAGAAGGAAGTTTAAATTAATATAATGATGTGATCTGGACTGCTGGGGTAGGGGTGGGGTGTAAAGGTGTGCTGATTATATGTAGAACTAAGATGATAATCTCTTTTGTTTTTATGTGAATGTCTACAGTAATGTCCTTATGCCATTGGCTTAAGTTATGAAGTTTCTTTTTGTAAGCAAATAGCCTTCAAAAATAAGACAAAATAATGAAAGCCATGAAAAATGCTAATATTTTTGTATCTGGAAAGATACTAACTTGTTTTTTGTCTTCCCCATTAACAAATGTTTAGCGACAGGCAATAAGTCTGCACCTGAAGGCAGTTATCTGGGGAAATTCTGTACATTCTGTTTTGAGTGAAATTTACAAAGTTTTTGTCAAACATCTCAAATTGTTAGCTGTTTTTCTTTTTTTTTTTTTGCTAACTTCTTTGACATGGAGACAAGCTGTCTGTGAGTGAGTGCAAGCAGCTAATTTTCAGAGTTCTGAGCATTCTCTGCTGAGAGAAATGTAAAATTTTAAGGTACAATGGCATGCAGTTCACTGAAAAAATAAAGTCTGAAATTAAGGGACGTTAATAAGAGATAGCAGACCCCCTTTCAATAGAACAGTGCACAATTTAGTTTAAAGCCATTTGGAAATACAAAGATGATACAAGTATATATTTTTACTCTAACTGTTCCAGCGATATTTAACAATCATGTGCTGCACTTAGGTTGTAGTTTTTAACAGTATTCTAGAATCTGAAATCACAAAAAAATAGAACTCGCAACAATCCAACAGTAAAAAGAACACAATAAAGTTCTAGTAATGCTGCCACGATCCAAGAAGTGATAATCTTTTATTCAGACACATAAAAACAACTGGTTTAGCACTTTCATCTACGCTACCGTAGACTTCATCAGAACACTTATTTCTCATTACATGGACATATATATATAAAAATAACCGCCAAAATTATTCAATTAATTAAATATTCTTATTAGCTTAAAGCCACAAGTACTTCCTAAAATACATTCATGACTTCCTAAAAAACAAGTGACACTTATTTAATAGTTAGTTGTATCAAATGTATATCACCTTCATATATTAAAATATATATAATAAAAAATGAAATAATGCAATAATAAAAAGAAATAGAAATCCTGGGGGTGTTGTGTAATGTCACCCACATTAAGGCACTTGTTTCTGAGAAGGAAATTAGGTGGCAAATTAGGTTAAATGCAGCAACACCCCCAGGATTAAATGATTGTATACCTACCAAACCTCTTTTAAGAAACTAATGTTTTTAAAGAAAATATTCCAAACACCATACAAAAATTTGTAAAAAAATATGTAATAAATTTAAAGGATTAGTAATCCAGTTGTATGGTTTTAAAGAATGGGGAATCATTCTATCAAATGTAGGTCTTTAATTGATGTATGCTACCATATGTTTATTTATTATGTTTGTTTATTATTTTTTAAAAATGTAGAAGTCAATATTTATGAGTTATTGATGTAGTTTTTATTATTGCATTATTTCATTTTTTATTATATATATTTTAATATATGAAGGTGATATACATTTGATACAACTAACTATTAAATAAGTGTCACTTGTTTTTTAGGAATTCATGAATGCATTTTAGGAAGTACTTGTGGCTTTAAGCTAATAAGAATATTTAATTAATTGAATACTTTTGGCGGTTATTTTTATATATATATATATATATATATATATATATATATATATATATATATATATGTCCATGTAATGAGAAATAAGTGTTCTGATGAAGTCTACGGTAGCGTAGATGAAAGCGCTAAACCAGTTGTTTTTATGTGTCTGAATAAAAGATTATCACTTCTTGGATCATGGCAGCATTACTAGAACTTTATTGTGTTCTTTTTACTGTTGGAGTATTCTAGAATCATTGTGTTTTGTGAACATATCTCAGGGTTAAGTTCCAAGGTTTCTTTACTTGTCTTTACATCTGTTCTAATTCAGTCTCCATTTTTATTTAATTGCGAAATATTGTTCTCTAACTCTTTCTGTTTCTATCTGATTGCCCTGAGGGTTTAACTTTAGAAAAGTTTTTCATTTTGGTGGTAGAAAGGAATTAATTCTGTAAGCTTCTGCTCTTTGTGTCTTCATCTATGATTGGCTACAAGAATTACTGCTTCTAAAGCCATTTGGAAATAGAAGGCTGATATAACTATATATTTTTTGCTCTGTTTCAGTGATATTTAACAATCCTGTGCTGCACTTAGGCTGTAGTTTTTAACAGTATTCTACACTCACTGTGTTTTGTGAACATATCTCAAGGTTAAGTTCCAAAGTTTCTTTACTTGTCTTTATATCTGTTCTGATTCAGTGACCATTTTTTTATCCCAAATGCCCATGCAATTCTTGTTGTACTCTTAAAACTTGGTGACCTTTGAGTTGCCCACCTCTACTATAAATTTGATATTGGGCACTACTCTCAGTCCCATCGCATCAGTTCATTCTGTTGTATACAGTAAGGTAATTTGGGAAGGCCCACCCCTTTAGTTTCTTAACCTTGAATTATCGTCTGTTTCCTCCTTTCCTACTTAACTAAGGAAAACAGTTTAGTCAGCTGTTTTTACTGTTTTTATGTCTCTTCCTACTTTATTACTTTATTTTGCTTTTACTACTTGTTCTTAAAGTATTCAATTGCATTTGTTCTGCTGCATTTATTACTGCTTGTTAGTAGCCAGATTAAATTGTAATTGTTACTCTAAGTGTCTTAGTTTGGTTAAAGGACTTAGGCTTCAGGACAGTTATTTTACATTAAGAAGGTTTGTGGTTTGCAGTCTTGTGGGAGGAGAGGATAGCCTCTGCCCTTCTGAGCTGGGAGTTGCTGGGTGACGGCCTATTGTGCTTCTTGTTCTAAGTGTCTTTGTTCCATTTTAAACACTTGCATTCCAAACCAGTTATTTTACATTAGGAGGATTTGTGGTCTAGACTCTTATGGCAGGAGAGCTCTAGCCTACACCCTTTTAAGCTGGTAATTGCTGGCTGAAGGCTCATCGTGTCTGTTATTCTTTAAGTGTCCTAGTTCTGATTTTAGCAGTTGGGCTCCAAACCAGTTACTTTACATTGGGAAAGTTGTGGTCTAGGCTCTTGTGGCGGAAGACTATAGTCTAAACCCTTCTAAGATGGGAATTGCTGATTGAAGGCTCTTTGTGTCTGTTATTCTGAAAGTGTCTTAATTCTGGTTTAAGCACCAGGGCTCCAAACCAGTTACTTTACATTCGGAGGGTTGTGGTCTAGACTCTTGTGACACAAGAGTGTGGCCTACACCCTTCTAAGGTGGGAACTGCTGGTGAAGGCTTATAGTGTCTGTTATTCTAAGTGTCTTAATTCTGCTGTAAGCACTTGGGTTCCAAATCACTTACTTTACATTAGGAGGATTTGTGGTATAAACTCTTGTGTCAGGAGAGGATAGCCTACACCCTTCTGGCTGCGAATTGCTGGTTGAAGCCCTATTGTGTCTGCTATTCTGAAGTGTCTTAATTCTGGCTTAAGAACTTATGCTCCAAAACCAGCTGTTTTACATTAGAAAGGTTTGTGGTCTAGACTACTGTGGCGGGAGAGTGTGGCCTACAACATTCTATGCTGGGAATTGCCGGTGAATTGCTACATTATTTAAACTGATTTCTGCTGTTGTGACTGTGATTTTATGCATTTTGAATTTCTAGTACTTCTGCATTTTATAGTATAAATTGCTGCATTCATTAAACTGCTTTTTCTAGTACTTCTGCATTTTATAGCAGAAGCTAGATTCAGACTCACTGAATCTAGATTGTTTGGTATCACTTGAGCACTAAAACTAGCTCTTCACTGAGATACTGAAATATCCAAGGCATCCTTTGCTTCCAACTAACTATAAGTGCCTGTTTTTGCTTTAATACTGCACTTTTAACTTGTATTTGTATTCCACTGTCTGCTCGAATTGTCTGAACTATTGTTGTCATGCTTTACTGTACACTGTACTAATTCAACTGAAGCACTGCCAAAGTCCGAGTTTGCTATTTCTGGGTCTGTTTTGTAACATCTGAGCATCAACTTCAAGCCACCTTTTTTGGTGAAGGCCCTTCTGCGTGCTTGTGTGAGGAGAGTGCTATCTGGGTCCCATCTAATTGAGGGTGATTGGACTAGAGCTCAGAGAGAGTTCTTATTGGCTAGATTGAGTTAAAAGGGTATTTTCTTGTTTTATTTAAGCTCCGCATTTGCACTTGTTTGTGTGTAGAGCTCCATCATGCATTGCCGCTTAGTGGTGTTTAACGTTGGTGATTAGAGACGCAAACGTTTTGTTTGTTAAATTTTTCCTTAGCACTTTGCTTGTAGTCCTCCAGAGGTTTTTTGCAGCCCTGCTGTATGGTCAGGTGGAACACTAAGCCTAGCCTCAGAGGTACCAACACACCTCTCACCCACTGGCCACTCCTAAGTGTGACCTCTTTTCCTGATCATATAAATGTATCTATCACTATGGACGGACAATTTCCCAAAGTTTCTCCCGCCAGCTTGGTTGACATGTTCATCCTGAGGCATTGTAGCAATTGCCTCATGTTTACTGACAACCCTCTACTCCTAGTCCACAGAAACACAATGTGTGAGAGATGCAACTGTATTAAGAACCTTGAATCCACGCTCTCTCACACACGAATCAGTACATGTGACAATGAGCGGGTTGCCACCATGCACACCTCACCTCCTACTCCACCCAAACCCACATCACACATACCTACATATACAGAGGTCCTCAGCAGAAACATACCTAAACACCACACACCTCCCAAACACAAACACAAGCACACTACACATAACACTTCCTCTGCAGAGCACATTATACACAGCAGTTCACGTACCAGTGTCTCAGTGTCTCACCAGTCAAGCCCTTAAGGCAAAACACAAAATCAAACATATTAGTCATAGGTGATTCCATTGTGAGACACAATGATGTCCCTCTCACCAGGCTGGATAAGGAAAAGCTCACAATCAGCTACCTGTCAGGTGCCAAAATAAGCCATATCACACATGCACTCAAGTCTGTCAGCAACAGGTACTGTTATTTCTCCGTCGTAGTCCATGTTGGTGTGAACGACTTCAGGAATGTGATACAAGTTAAAATGGAGATGAGAAGAAACAACTGTATAAAAGGTCATTCTGCCAAACAATAGTGTCATGTATAATAAGTGGGAACAATAACTTTTTTGCAGGTCTGCAGAGATTCTTACTTAACGTAAGCTCCTAGATCAACCAAATGTATTTCGAAACAAAATAAAGTATTCCAAAAATGTTTTCTGATGAGACCTTTCGTTTCATTAGTGAAAACTTCTTCAGATAAGTTCATCAACATTAGGAGCTACTTATATAACCTGGTCTTGTCACAAGACCTCAAGCTTCTGACCTCGCACAACATATTTAAAATGACAACACCTTAGTTACATGCAAAACAGTATTCAATGGAAAAAATACTTAAAAGCATTTTTAAAAAACTTTTTTTTTTGAATAAAACGATCTTAAATCTTAAATTATTCCTTGTATAAATATCTCCCAGTGTGACAGAAATTGTATAACACATTTTATAAAACATCTACAATGTTTGTCTTTGAGGTGATTTTATTTTTAATAAACAGCTTACTGAAATTTGTTCATTTAAGCCTGGACACATACTAGCATTTAAAGTCAATTGCCAGTAAAGTTCTCTTTTCTCCAATAATACTGGCCAGGGCCCTCCCCGTTTATTAACCTTCTCTAGAATGACAAACTTAAAATTATGTTCAGGGAGAGCTTTTAGATATTTAACCAGAGCATTGTTTTCATTTTTTTTCTTTAAATCATGCATATGTTCATATGGGTCTACTTTGTTTCACTGAAAGCTCATTTCACTGAATTTGAATTCACCCTGACCAAATCGCTGAAAGCTCAAATTACTACAAACTCATTTCACCGAATCTCATTTCATTGAAGTGAAGTATTGGCACTGTGTTGAGTACTGTAAGGCAAGTAAAAGGTGCATGCCCTTTCCCCCACTGTAGTGCGATACTGAAGTTAGTATATATAGTAGGGGGGGCATAGCCTAATTTGGTTTTATATATTTCACCGAAAGCTTCAAAACAATACATTTTAAACCATAGACATGCATACTTACAACACCAATGACTCTTTCCAGAAGACAATATAAACCCAAACTAAGTGGGGGGCTATGCTCCCCCCACGCCCCCCCCAATGTGGGGGGCTGTGTCCCATACACCCCCAACTATATATACTAACTCTAGGATCGCACTACAGTGGGGGAAGGGCATATACCTATGTCAAGATGTGCCATGCTGATAGACTCCTACACAAGAAAACTGAATGCTGTAATTAAATCAAAAGGTGCTTCAACAAAGTATTAGTTTAATAGTGTGCACACTTATGCAACCAGCTTATGGTACGTTTTTTATTTTTTATATTTTTCCCCTAACAGATTTGTTTTTCAATTGAATTGTACAGGCTATAGGTCACATTAAAGGAGGGAAAAGTTTTTAAATGATTTATTGTGGTCTCATTTTTTATATCACAAAAACCTGGCATTTTAACAGGGGTGTGTACACTTTTTATATCCACTGTATATACAAAAAAGAAAGAGTAGTGAACTGTATTAAAAATATAGAGTGCAAACAGCTATGCTACAGGAGACACACTTGGAAAGAACTGAACATGTGAATTTGATAAAGAAAGCTTTCAGGACCATTATTCAGTGGAATACCTGGGACAAAGGAAAAGAGGCGTACTTATATTAACTGCAAAAGGAGCTCCAATAGTGATAGAAGAGGATAAAAAAGATAATAACGGCAGATATATAGTACTAGTGGGGCTACTGGCAAGGGAGGAGGATTACAGTGTCGTGTATTTATATTCCACCAAAAACTGCTATAACAGAGCTTGAAACAATTCTGGGAGAAATAATCAGTTTTCTGCATGGAATACTACTTATAGGTGGTGACTGGAATTTGATTTGCAGCAGGGAAGATATGTTAGGGGTACTTCAGAAGGGAAAATATAACAAAGGAGGGTAGATTTTTGAAGAAATTTATGAAAATATTTGGTATGGAAGATGTTAAGTCAGTACTAGGAATTTGGAGTGAATTTATAGATAATTCCTCAAGATACAAAAATTGGGCTAGGCTAGACAGAATTTACATTTCACAGGAATATGTGCATTTAATTGAAAGTTTTGATACACATCCAATAACTATTTCAGATCATGTGCCAATAATAACTAAAATAAAAACACGGTAATGAAATAAAAATGCGACACTGGCACTTTCCCACCGATCTGTTGAAAAGAGAGGAATTTAAGGAATGGGTAGTGGATATTATTCGGGAATCATTAGAGAAGACAGAAATATAGCAAGAGATTGAGATAAAATTAAAACAGAGTTTAAAAATAGGATGGAAATAAAAGAAAGAAAGAGATGATTAAGAAGAAACAAAATTATTTAGAGGGACTAACAAATGCTAAAGTTTTGCAGAATAGGGGGGAATCTCACAGAGCAAAAAAAGGACCAATTGGAGAGTGCTAACCAGGAAATAAAGGATTACCTTGATAATATGCACGAGTTTAGAAAGACTGCTGTTAAGCAACCGTTTTTTGATAATAACGCCAGAGCTCATAAACTATTACGCAATGAGTCAGGCAACAGAAAGTAGAAAGGGTTGTCGCCAAGCTTAGGAAGCCTATAACAAGGAAGATAACAAGAGATCCTGTAGAGGTACTAGAAATATTATAGAAATAAGAAAGTCTATATAAAGCAGAAGAATAAAAGGTAAATAAAGAAAAGGTACAAATGGCAATGTTTATATAAGAATTCAATATGCCAAGGTTAGCGGAAGATGAGGCTCAAATACTAACAGAATAGGAGGAGATAAGATAAAAATGGTGCTGTATAACCAATCAACAGGAAAGTCACCAGGAATAGTTGGTATTCCTGTGGAAGTTTGGAAGCTAGGAGGGAAAAAAATGATAATGATCTGGAAGGTTTTGTTTAACAGTATTTTAAAAGGAGGAGAAGCTACAACTTCCTGGAAGAAAGCGATGGAGGCTGTAATACCTGAAGAGGGTAAAGACCCATCATATCCAGCTTCATAGAGGCCCATTTCAATATTAAACCATGATTATAAAGTGTTTTTGTCTATAATGGCTAAAAGAATGGCAAAGGTAATGCCAAAATTGATAGACCTGGATTAGTGTGGTTTTGTGGAGGGAAGGCAAACATCTGAAAACATCAACAGAACTTGGATGATCCAGAGGGAAGCTGAAGGTAAGAAAATAACACTGTTGTTGGTGGGTCTTTATGGAGAGAAAGCATTTGACAGAGTAAGCTGGGAGCTTATGTCAAGGCAGCGGAAGCACTTGCATTCCCTGATAAGATTATAAGGTTGATTAGGAAGATATATGAAAGATAGGCGAAAAATGAAGTGGGAGGTTTCCTCTCTGATAATTTTTGTTTGAGCAAAGGAACCAGGCAGGGGTGTCTTCTTTCCTCTTTATTATTTGCACTATATTTAGAACCATTCGCAAAGAAATTAAAGGACTCAGATATTCCAGGATATAATTGGTATGGTAGTCAAGAAAAGCTGGCTCTATATGTGATAAAACCTGAAAAGGACATTTCAGTGTTGTGGAACAACTTGAGGCAGTTTCAAACCTTTTTTGTGATACAAAATAAATAAAAGCTAAAACAAAGGCAATAGCTGCAAATTATGTACCCACATGTAAACTGGTTCAGCAATATCCATATTTATGGGGACATGATAAAATGAAGTACTTAGCAGTATGGATTAAAAAGGATTCTGGTATAGCAACTAAGGATATGTAGGAAAAGACTAAACGAGATAATACAAAAACTGTGAAAATGGAAGCTCTGTTATATGGATATGGACAGCAAGATACAAGCAGTTAAAATGTGTTAGTCCCTTTAGTTTTATACTAAGGTCAGACATATTTTTATCAACCAGAGAAGAAGTCGTGTATAGCAATTAATAAAGAGATGAAGGATTTTATGTGGGAGGGGAAGATGGCAAGAGCCAAGTGGGATAAACTGATTCTTCCAATTGAACAAGGTGGTTTGGGATTACCCAATTTGAAGGGGGTATTTCAGATCAACACAGTTAAGGCTCCTATGCACAGCACAAGCAGGACTCTAGTAACTCAAAATGTAAAGGGATGATGACAAAACAGGGGGGAATCTCAAGAAACAAAGAGAAACTGGCATTTTGGATGCAGATCCTTAAGGAGAATAACAGTAACCATGCAGAATATTATATTTATGAAATAGCAGAGAGTATTGTAAGAACTAAGGCAACATGGGAATGGAGAAAGGAGATTCTGCAGATAGGGATGACTGTAATTAGGGGTACAGACAACAGGCAGGAAGGGGCTAGAACTTATTGGAGAAAACTGGCAAAGGATCCAAGGTATTGGGAGCAAATAATTAGAGAGAGAGTGGTAATAGAATGGGAAGAGGCCAATAATTTATTTGGACTGCAGGACAGAGATTGCCTTCCCTATCAAGGATTGATATCAGAGTATAGGCAAACAGAAAGAAATATGAGGATTCAAAGCAAAAAAAAACAGCACTGATAGAGTTTTTGGAAAAATCTAGAACAGAAACTGCTGTTAAAAAAGGAATAATTAGTTGTACATGTAACATATTGCTTGATAAATATAAGAATCAATCAGAGGAAGTTAGACCTGAGACGTACTTCCCTAGACTATATGAAGGGAGACATCATGGAGCTCTCGGAATATGTGTCTCAGGCTGGTATGAGCCTAGCATTGAGCAGTATTTTATCTTCTCCAAGGATGAAGCCACAGTATGAACAAAAGATGATTGACTTTAATAATTGGTTTAGTTTCTGGTGTCATTCTAAGGGGGTGCAATATCTGTCATATTGGAAGGAGATGGTCAACAGACCACACTGCTTTGCCAGGGCTGGTCTGCACCCCTCCCCTCTAGGCTTTCAAAGATTAGCTAAAACACTGTCTTCTCCCATAGTGCCTTTTTTTAGGCAATGCCAAACTGAAAGTATATCTGACATAGCAAATCAAAACTACGAAAATCTAAAGGTATTACTAAATTATCAGGAGTCTAAACAAAAACCTCCACTTCCCAGAAGTTCTCTTCACCCTAGAGAATGCTAATGTCTGTGTGGTCACTGAGACATGGTTTAAAGCTATGGATAGCACACCAACAGTGCAAGGTTATAATGCCTTCCACACATTTAGACCAGCTACTACACAGACAGTGACCAAAGGTGAAGGTTTATCTATTTACATCAAAAATAGATACACCTCAAGGCTGGTCAAACAGGACAATGCACTTGAGCTTCTCCATGTCCAAATCATCACAGGCAAAATCCAGCATCACTTTCTTGGCACCTATAGGTCCCCCTCTATGACCCAGGAAACCAATACCATGTATTTAAACTTATTAGAAACACTAACCATCTAACCCAATACCATATTCGTGGGCAACTTTAATTACCCCACTATTAACTGGGAATCCTAATATGACAAAAAATGTACAGGGACAGAGATTCCTGGATTTTGTAAACACAAACTCCCTGAACCAGGGGTGCAGCCATACTGGATCTGGTCCTCACTAATATGGGAGAGTGCTGCACCTTCCCTACTGTAACATCTTCCCTGGTAAGATAAGACCACAAAATGGTCTCCTTTCAAGTAAAAATAAAACCTGGACCCACAGCTAAACCTGGAATATTCAGGAACTACTCTAAGACTAACCTCCTGCTATTAAGTGATAACCTGGCAAAATTTCAAGCCCCCATAAACCCTGACAACACTGTTGCCTGTGCAGAACTGTTCACAGAAACCCTGTACAAGTATGTTAATAGCTGCATAGAGGCAGCTGTGCCCACCAGGAAGAAGTACAGAAATAACTCAAAAAACAAGCCATCCTGGTGGAATCACAAAATCAATAGACTGTATAACAGAAGGAAGAAAATCATGGCAAAAATTAGGAGGTGCAGCACCCAGCAGGATAAAAGCACTCTCATCAAACTAAACAAACATCCCAGAGGACAAATAATGTCTACCAAAGCCACATTTGAGGTGAATTTGTCCTCCCAGGCCAAGGACAATCACATAGCACTCTAAAGCTATGTCTGCAACCATAAAAGCAATACACACTTGTGTGCAGAGTTTATTGTAAATGGAGCCACCTATACTGAGCCAGAAGATATAGCAAACCTACTGGCCGATAAATTCAACTTCAACTTTACCCCTCTCTCCCCTCAACCTTCCCTCAGGAAATACCATCAAATATAACTCCTCCGGCTATCATTAGGGGACAGGTCCTTAATGCTCTCTCTAAACCAAGAACACTGTATCAGTCGGCCCACACAATATCCCAGGATGCCTTCTAAATAGCATGAAACATGACCTATCAGGGCATCTGGAATTGCTATTTAACTATAGCCTCCAAACATGCTTCGTGCCTCATGAATGGAGAACAGGTACAGTCATCCCTCTGCAAAAAGGTGGGCCATTTATAGACCCTGGAAACTACAGACCTATATGTCTCACTAGTCTTATATGTAAAAACCATGGAAAGAATGATCATAGAAATGATCAGCAGTGATATAGTAAATCTCCGGACACTGGACCCAACTCAGTTTGGTTTCGTCAAGGGCAGATCATACCTATTCAGCTTGGTAGACTTCTTTGAGATGGTCACCAAAGCAAAGGATGAGGGCAAAATGGTTCACACTGCCTACCTTGACCTGCCCAAGGCATTTGCCACAATACCCCACTCGGGAATTGTTGACAAACATAAGAGGTTAGGTATAAACCCGTATGTTACCTGGTGGAGAGCCAACTGGCTCACAGACAGGACCCAGGAAATTAGAATTGGGGAGTCCAGCTCTACAAAGAGGCCAAGTCACAAGTGGAGTCCCTCATGGAGCAGTCCTTGGACCACTGCTTTTTTGCATTTACTTCACTGAGGTCAAGGCCAATGTCAGTGGTCTCTGGCTGACTAAATTTACAGATGATTGCAAATTAGGAGCTGTCATTGAATCCCGCACTGACAAAAATGTTCTCCAGGAGAGGCTGACACAGACAAACAACTGGTGTCACAGCCACGGACTAAAACTAAATGCCAAGAAATGCATAATAGTTTCCTTCAGGAGGTCATCCATCCTGGGTAACTATCACATTGACAACACACCTCTTAGAGTTGACCCAGTAGTCAGGGACTTAGTGACACACATAGATAGTAATCTAGTCTTTGACCATCATGTTTCTACAGCTGTGAGGAAATCGTTCTATGCTGCGCAACTTATAAACAAAAATATGGCATCTAAGTCCAAGGAAGTCATTGTTCCATTGTATTCAGCATTCATCAGACCTGTCATTCAGTATAATGCCCGCTTTGGTGTCTACCTAACTAGGCATATCCAACAACTGAAACGTTCACAGAGGTTCCTCACTAAAAGAATACAGGCCTTAAGTAAAATGTCTTATGCAGACCGCCTCAAGGCTCTATCCCTGTATTCTGTCTCCTACAGGCTTTTGAGGGGAAGTTAGAATTGGGGAGTCCACCTCTACAAACAGGCCAGTCACAAGTGGAGTCCCTCAGAGATCAGTCCTTGGACCACTCCTTTTTGGCATTTACTTCTCTGAAGTTAAGGCCAATGTCAGTGATTTCTGGCTGACTAAATTTGCAGATGATTGCAAATGATGGCCTGGACCTGTCGCCCTTGGGATTCCGTATACTGGCTAAGGCTATTGCCACCCCTATAGTGCCCTTTTTAGGCAAGGTTCAAATGTTAAATTCACCACCATAACAGGTACAAGCAAGCAAAATTTGAGAGTAATGCTACTCAATGCTAGAAGTCTAAACCTCAAAATGCAATCACTCGAGGCACTCCTTAAAATGGAGAACACTGACATCTGTGCAATGACAGAGACCTGGTTCAATGTTCTAGAGAGCACCCCTGCATTACCAGACTATAATTCATACCACACTTTTCGGCCACCTAACCTGGACCGAAACACTAAAGGCGGAGGCGTGTCCATATTCATTAAGGATATCCACATCTCCAGGTTATTTGCTCAGCATAATGCATCCGAGATTATCCAAGTGCAACTAACTCTGGGCAAGACTGCAATCCAAATTGTAGCTTGTTACAGATCCCCCACCATGACCCAGGATTCCCACTCCTTATTTCTTGATACACTGGAAAATATTAGGGTACAACCCAACACCCTAACAATGGGCAATTTCAACTACCTCACCATTAACTGGGAAAACTACTCATGTACCAACTCTTTTGCTCAACGTTTTCTGGAATTCATAAATTCCAGTGCCTTGGCTCAACTTATCTACACCCCCACCAGGGGCAGCAATATCCTAGACCAGGTCATTACCAACATGGGCGACTGGTGTTCCACACCAGAGGTCAATTCCTCGTTGGTCAGATCCGACCATAAGCTTATCACCCTAGACATCCACATATAGCCACCACCCCCATTAGGGAAACCACAGTACAAAATTTCTCCAAAGCCAACTTCACGCTTCTCAAGACAGAACTGGCAAACTTCACGACACCCATGCAGATGGACAGTAGAGGGACGACTGCTGAATCCTACACAAATGCACTTTATAAGCACTTACATGAGTGCATGGATCATGCTATCCCTAACAGAACCAAGATGCTATCCTCCAAAAAAAGGAAGCCAATCTGGTGGTCCCCTGCTATAAACAAACTCTACAACAGAAGAAAGAAACTGTTGCAAAAAAAGATTAAAACCCCATGATTGGAGGAAATCCTTGGTCAGCCTCAGTAAGAAGGTGAAATCCCTCATAAAATCCCCCAAAGCTAGTTACGGAAACAAAATCATCACTGATTCTAAAAACAACCACAAAGCATTCTATAGCTATGTCAAGAATCTCAATGGCAACACTCAAATCAGCACAATGGCACTAAATACACAGAGCCAACTAATATTGCCAACATCCTGGCAGATAGGTTCATTGCTAACTTTACCCCCCTCTCACCCCCTGAAGGGTCCATCTGTATACTGGAAGAAGTTCTTGTAATCATGGCTGCAAAGGTAAAAACCACACTCTCCAAAGCCAAAAACACAGCATCCATGGGACCTGACAACATCCCCGGCTGCATTCTACATGAACTACAGAACGAACTGGCACCCCACCTAAGTACCATGTTCAATCATAGCTCACTTCAGGCTTTGTGCCCACTGAATGGCACACAGCGATGGTTATCCCACTCCATAAAGGGGGAGCCACCATGGACCCTGGGAACTACCACCTCATTAGCCTAATGAGCCTGGTCTGCAAGGCTATGGAATGTATCATCATGGAACTTATAAACAAAGACATTGGTAATCTCCAAACTCTGGACCCCAACCAGTTCGCGTTTGTAAAAGGTGGATCATGTCTCCTAAACCTGATAGACTTCTTTGATGCAGTCACCAAAGCCGCAGACGAGGGTAAGGTGGTTCATACAGCCTATCTAAATCTCGCCAAGGCTTTCAACACCATCCCCCACTCTGGAATTATAGATAAACTCACTAAACTAGGTATATATCCCTATGTCACAAGATGGTTTGCCAACTGGCACACTGTGAAAGTAGCAGACTCCAAATCCAACTTCAGACCAGTGACAAGTGGAGTACCACAGGGTTCTGTCCTGGGTCCTCTCCTGTTTGGTATCTACTTCTGTTAAGTACAGGCTAACATAGAAGATCTTTGGCTAATGAAGTTCACAGATGACTGCAAACTAGGAGCCATAATCAAAACACCTAATGATGTGGACATCCTACAAAAGGGCCTCACTGAGACAGATGCCTGGTGTCAAAGCCATGGCCTCAAGCTCAATGCCAAAAAGTGCACTGTCGTCCCCTTTGGTAAAAACTCTGTACCCATGAACTACCACATAGGCAGTAGTCTAGTTAACACCAAAAGTATGATGAGACCTTGGGACACAGGTGGACAGTAGTCTCTCCTTTGATAATCACATCACCGCAGTAGTCAGGAAATCCTTCTACGTGGCACACCTCATCACAAAAAAAGTTTCTAATCCAGGAAAAAAGAGGTCATTGTTCCCCTCTACTCGCCACTCATTAGACCCATTATAGAGTACAACTCCCCATTTGGTATGTACCTTACAAGACATCTAAAACAACTGGAAAGGCCGCAGAAGTACCTCACAAAGAGGATTACCAGCCTCAAACAGATGCCCTATGCAGACCATCTCAAAAAAAACTCCAGCTTTACTCCATTGCATATCGCCTACTCAGAGGCGATCTCTGCCTAACATACAAAGCTATGTCAAACCCAGAGCTGTTGGACATGCTCCACTTAAAGAAATCCCAATCCCTCCGAGTTACACGCTCTAGGGACCTAAACCTTGTCACCACAATAAACAGAACATGCTGGAGGGATAGATTCCTGTCCCAGGGACTTCCATACTCTGGAGCAAACTACCTATCTATATAAAACAAAGCTACTCATTAGCACTCTTCAGGAAAATCTTGATGATTGGATGGGATATAGGAAATTCACCCCAAGGATCACTTCTGTGGCTCTACTCGACAGGAGCACAGGAAAATAGTTTTCTTGGGTGGCAAAAGCCAGGGTACCTTTTTGGCTAGGCTTATATAGGCTCCACGGCCAACAGCCTAGTACCTACCTATGAACCTATTAGGAGCTGTCATTGAATCCCACACTGACAATAATGTTCTCCAGGAGGGGCTGACACAGACAAACAAATGGGGTCAGAACCATGGACTAAAACTACATGCCAAGAAATGTATAATAGTTTCCTTCAGGAAGTCATCCACCCCAGGTACCTATTACACTGACAACACATCCCTTAGAGTTGACCCAGTAGTCAGGGACTTAGGGACACACACAGATAGTAATCTAGCCTTTGCCCATCATGTTTCTACAGTAGTGAGGAAACCATTCTAGGTTGCGCAACTTATAAACAAAGGTATGACATCTAAGTCCAAAGAAGTCATCGTTCTACTGTATTCAGCATTCATCATACCTGTCATTGAGTACAATGACCCCTTTGGTATGTACCCAACCAGGCATATCCAACAACTGGAACATCCACAGAGGTACCTCACAAAAAGAATACAGGGACTAAGTACAATGTCTTATGAAGACCTCCTCAAGGGTCTATCCCTGTTTTCTGTCTCCTACAGGCTTTTGAGGGGAGATCTATGCCTGACATACAGGGCATTCTCAGACCCCACTCTGGTGGACCTCCTGCACATCCACACAACAAACAACACCAGAAATACCCATTCTAAAGACTTAAACCTTGCCTGTAATATAAATAGGACCTCCTAGAGAGACAGGTATCTATCCCACAGATTACCCCGTCTCTGGAACAGGCTACACATCCATGTGAAGCAGAGTTCTTCCCTAACCCAATTCAAGTGGAACCTGGACAATTGGATGGGAACAGGAAATTCATCCCTGGTTTGGCGGCTATGTCTCTAATGGACACAGGCAACCAGTAAATGGGTCATGTCCCAGGCCCTAGCTTGTAAATGTTTCATCTCCCAAGCCCCGGTATCAGAACTTGAAAGAGATTTGGGATGCATGGCTAGGCTTAAAAAGGCCATTGTGGTCATTAGCCTAGTAAACACCTATGAACCTATGACAGGATGGAAGTGTTTACATAGGTATTTTTATGACCCAAGTAGTCTCCAAAGAATTTTTCTTCAGCTAGACTGCAAATGTTGGAGATGTGATACTGAAGAAAGAGCCATCTGGGAACATGTTTTCTGGGAGTGTAATAAGATGGCAGACTTTAAAGATTCCCTGCAGACTGTTCTGTAATAGATACTTGGTGAGGAAATTGGTGTAACTAAGGAAAGTATTTTCTGAGCTATGATACAGAAGTGGAATTTCCTAGACATAGTAAGGCCTTGCTGAGTCTAATAGTGGAGGCTGCCAAAAAAGCAATTACTAGAAAATGGAAATCAAAGTCTAAAACAACTGTACTAGAAGTAGTAAATATAGTAATGAGATAAAACAACTGGAATTGTGATCTTTAGAAAAGGGTAGGAGCAAATTACATAGAAAAAAATAGAAATTGTGAGAACACTACATTTGGAGGAGGAATGAGGTTTAAAAGAAGGCAGGGTTTGAAAGAGCTGTGTAATATTTGACTGACAATGACTGCATAGATTATAAATGATGTAGAATGTTTATAACTACAATTATGACAACATGGTTTGTGATGTATAATGTTTGCAACTAAAATTATGTAAATATGGTTTGTTTTCATTTATATAAATGTATGATTGCCTATGTCATGCTTGATAATTTAATAAAGATTTTTTTGTTTCAAAATAAAAAAGATCTGCACTTTTATTCCTCTAGACACTGGAGTGTCTGTTGTAAATGACTGTGCTGGAACAGGAAGGAAGAATGAAAGACCTAGATTCTGAGAAATTTGTTGTAGACACCACAGAATCTCCCTTTTCACAAACCTCAAAACTAGAATCTGATATGTCAGTAAATGTTGATTCTGGGACCATAAAGATTTTGGGTACAATTAGAGTTTTCTAATTTTGAGTCTTGCAAGAGGCAACATGAATATCATAGATGCCACGATACTCCAAATCCTGGGGAATTCCCCATCTGAGACAGAAGGCTGAGTGAAAAAACACAGGAATAGATCTAAATACTAAATACAGATCTATTTTTTTTTTCCTGTGGAAGAAAAGCTTTTTGAACTTAGGTGTCCAACAGACACCCCAGGGAAACAATCATGTGAGAAAATCTTGTGAATATTCCCTTGGAATCTCAGCCTGTGTAGGAAATTCCTTAAAAGGAGAGATGCCTGACACTTCAAAAAAGACACTGCACATATAAGCAAGTCATCTAATTAAGGAAAATGTGGATACCCTGCAGACTGCAGTAGGCTACCACAGAAGCTATATGCTTTCTGATACAGGGAACTGATGATGAGATCCAGATACAGTAACTATAAATTATTAAATCCATAGGAACATTTTATTTTTATTTTATTTATTTTACATTTGTTAACCGGGCTAGTCCAACTGGATACATGTCCATTTTCAGTGGAGGCCCGAGGAGAAAAGCTCCGCTATCTACTACATGATAACAAAAGTAAATACAAAATACATAAGGTATTTACTGTACAAATACAGAAAAGCTCCGCTATCTACTACATGATAACAAAAGTAATTACAAAATATATGAGGCATTTACTGTACAAATACACAAGGCATTTGAACCACAATAAGAGGATGTAGAGAAAAAGGTGAGAGGGAGATACAGATATTACTGGAGTACTGATCAGCATAGTGAGAGACAGAGAAGTAAAATAATTTAAGAGTTAGCTAAAGAGTTTAGAGACAAGTATAGTTCAAAGAAAAGAGAGTAATTTCTAAGTAGGAGTGAGTAGATAAAAAGAAAATGGAGATGAGGAAGATGAAAGGATACTGGTGATGGGAGGGGGTTGAGATTAGCTGGGGTTATTGCAGGAGCATAGCCAGTGGTTGGTTAGAAAGTGTTTCAGTTTAGTTTTAAATAGTGTTAGGGAAGTTTGGGCTGTTAGATCTGGTGGAAGTTGATTCCAAATTTTGCCAACTGAGTTTGAAAATAAAGAGTCACCTGCTGTGTTTTTTGATTGATGAGTTTGAATCAGTAGTTTATTGGAAGAGCGAAGGTTTTTTAGGTTGTTATAGGGTGTTATAAGTGTAGAGAGCATAGGTGTATTCTGGTTGGTAAAGGGCTTTATGGGCAATTGTAAGCTGATAGTATTGAATTAGGTGGGGTAACTCTAGCCACCCTAGGTTGCGAAGGTTCAGGCAGTGGTGTGTTCTATATGGTGAGGCAGTGGCAAATCTGGCAATGTTGTTGTAGGCTGCAGTAAGCTTGTTGATGTTATGTTTAGAAAGGTTAGTATATATAGGGGAAGCATATAGTAGAGTAGAGGTAAGATGGGTTCTAGCTATAGTTGTTCTAGCTTCAGGAGTTAAGTAAGATTTGATTCTGTAGAGGGAACCTAATTTTCTATTCATTGTTTTTATGATTGAGTTAATATGGAAGTCAAATTTAAGAAGGTTGTCAATAGTTATGCCTAAAAGTTTGGTAGTTTGGTCTGGAGAGATAAGGGTGCCATTATTTGAAGAAAGTGTGAAGTTGATAGAGGGAGAGAGGTGTGTAGGTAGAAAGAGGAGAAGTTTAGTTTTCTTAGGGTTTAAGAGAAGACAGTGATTGGAGAACCATTGCTCTATGGTGGTAAAAGTTTTTTGGGTAATGGAGTGGAGGTCAGTTTGGTTGGTGGCAGAGCAAATGATGGTGGTATCATCAGCGTACTGAATACAAGTAGTTAGAGGAGTGGCAAGATGCAGATCATTAATAAAGATGGAAAATAAATATTCATTTGATATGAGGGGGTTTGCCTGGCTGATATTCATTTTAAGTCTAAGGTCACTAGAAAACTCAAATGGGTACAGAAAGGAAAGATCCAAAACTAGTCTTCAAAAATATTTCTTTGGCACCACAAACAATCTTGAATAAAATCCTATCCCTAACTGAGGAGAAAGGACAGCTTTTATCACCTGCTGAGCCAGCATACAATGAATGACAGGAGGGAAAAGAAAAAAATTGGCCTGGTCCATGAGGAGGAATCCTTTGAAAAAGTGGGAGAGATTCTTAGAACCCATATGTCTGAAACTAAATGTTAGCAAAGACAGAAAGAGACTTTTTGGAAGGAATAAGGGACTGCCAGAATGAAATGGGGAAGGAAGTCATTCAAGATACACATTCAAACTTATTAGACTCTCCTTTGTTCGGGGGGGGGGGGGGGTGTCGCATTTTCTTTTTGGAAGATCCCTGCTTTTGCTTTCTAAAACATCTACTTACCAGCAGCTTGGCGGGTATGTTTATTTTGATTTTTAAAGAAGGTTGTAAAGAGAAAATGAATCCCCTGGCAAACTTGGAGAAGGAGGGCTAAATAAATTGAGATATCCCTTAAATCATCTTTCCTCTCTCATTTTACTTTTTAATGACTTCTGCAGCAGAAGATTCAAATACTTAGTCTCTATCCAAGGGATAATTTAAAATGTCTTTTTTGATATCTTCTGGGAGGTTTTAAGAATGCAGCCAGGCAAACCCCCTCATAATAGTTCCAGTGGCAGCAGCCCTGGAAGTGGCATCAGTAGAATCATAGGCACATTTCAAATAGTGGGTAGTCAATGGAGACACAGAAGCAAACAAGGTTACACAAAGCAGATTTCTCCTCAGAAGACAAAACTATTTATTTATTTATTGACATTTGTTAACTGGGAAAGTCCACTGGGTCAGAAACCCATTTTCAGAGGAGGCCCAGGGAGAAGAGCTCCAAAATGTGACATATAAAATGAACATACAGATCAATTTTAACAAAACCAAATTAAATCAGTTAATTAGTACATCAGCATAAAGCTGGTAGGTTGCTACATGCAAAATAATATATATGCTACATAATAATATATATGTTATATATGCTGCTTTCATCATAATGAGAATGTGGGCAAAATGTGCCACCATTACCAGCTGACTTGGAATTCAAGAGAGCAATTAGACTAGATGATTAATGAAAAGTGTGGTAGCGAAGGGGGGAAGAAAAGATGGAAGTATAGTACGGAAAGATGTAATATTTGCTTGGAGGTTGAGAAGTAATGATATGACTAGAAGAAATAGGTAGTTTGGTGATAGAGGTTGGTAAGATGACAGAGATACAGAAGTAGGAGGATGGAGGTACAAAATCATTTACGGTAGCCTATGGTTTTGCCAGAATATTCCTTATATTCTCACAACAGGCTAGCATAAAGTTTAACACTTGAGCTTAACAGCTCAAAATTCTGAAAACAAGTGCTGCAGAAGAATGCACTTTTCTCGTAAATCTATCAAATGACACACTTTTCCAGTGCAACAGATGACAATATCATACGACAAAACAGACAAAAGGATTTGCTAAATGCCCCTGAAATGTGAAGTCTAAACAGTGAGGCATCCTAAGATATTCAACCAGATACAATACAGAAAAGAGGGCATAATTAACCCCTTTAAGCAAACACTTTCTTGTCAAACAGAAACACTTGCCACTTAATGTTATATAATTTATGTTTTATCTAATAACTGATTTATTTATTTGTAAAGGAAGATGAAATGGGCCACTGGGGCCCAGTTTTTAGTTATGACCTTAATACATGAATAAAACAGAAATACATTACTTACAAATTTATAAAAGCTCACATAATACTAACATTACCATGTGATAATAACATAGTAATACACAGTGTACATAAAAAAAATCAAACAACTGATAAACAAGTTTGACTACACAACTTAAGATAAGCAAACATCATCAATTAAGTTTTGCTTATCAGTTTGGGAACTACTAAGAAGCTTCCATGTAAAGTCCTTTTGTAGAAAGTGAACCTTGGTGCTTTATGATAAAATAGTAAACAAATGTATTGTTCATTAGAAGATACATAAGAACAACTGCAAACATATGTGAAATGTAACTCTAAAGTGTTAAGCTTGGATATAAAATAAATTAAAATAAGAAATATTTCTCCAAATACTATAAAAGTGAGCAAAAATGGAAATAGGAAACAAGAAACCATTTAACAGAAATGAGTAGAAGCACAAGCAACGTGTCTATTGAAAAGAACACAGCCAAGTCTTCAAGAAAAGCACATTTAATGCCAGGTATCATATCTCAGTTGGTAAGGAATTACAGCAAAAATTATGAATCAAAACCCCACAAATCTACCAATCATAA
Organism: Protopterus annectens; assembly: GCF_019279795.1. Lineage (NCBI taxonomy): Eukaryota > Metazoa > Chordata > Ceratodontiformes > Protopteridae > Protopterus > Protopterus annectens. The sequence continues at coordinate 1,552,868,633 of NC_056741.1, forward strand.
TAAACAAAGTAGTCAACACTCCATCTCTACTATTCTAAGAAGATCTAGTTGGAAAAATGTCTGCCAATGACACAACTGTATGCAAAAGAATTAATAAACAAGGAGGTAAAGAAAGGATGAACATGTGCAACAGAATTAATAAACAAGGAATTAAAGAAAGGATGAAAAAGTGACTTGTTAAATTGAGGACAAGGCAGCTTAAATTTAGTGTAAGAAAAGGTAGCTGTACGTATGGAAAGCAAAGGGGCAAATGAAAAGCTTGAAGACATTCATAAAATAAGACCTAACGCACATGAGCAATTTAAAAAAAATAAGGTTTAATGAAATGGAGTACATAACACAAGAAGGCTAGAAAATTCTATAATTTCATACATTTAGTATGCCCCTCTATATCTTACTTTATGGTTCCAGAGATGATATCATTGTAATAACATATAAATGGATTCAGAGACATTGTTTGCACTGAGGTCAGTGGTCACTACAACATAATAAACAGTGAACAGTGTCACTGTGCACAGTTTGTCCCACTGCTGCATGCAGTAGCTGAAGTACATCACAGTGCACGTGTGCAACGGATTACTGAGCTATGTCAAGGCCCAATCATAAACTGTGGCAAATATTATCCTCAAACTGTGGTATGGCTAATGACTGCAGTTTATATTTATGGGGATTACATATTCCTTGAGCCACTGTGATTCACTATGTAAATGCTGCAGATTTACATGACCAGAAGTAAAACACATTTTCAAGTAACTTTAATTCGTTATGCATTACAGATTTGGATAAACATGAAGCATACCTTCTAACTATTGCTGATTTTGCATAACATCTCTGATTTTGCATCATATTTTTGATTTTCTGACAAATCAGTGAAGATTACAGTCAATCAATAATACCATATATTAGAGTTCCATACTTCTTATTGTTCAGGAAATGCATGTTTATATAAAACGTATTCTACTAACTTTTTAAGTGAATTAGAGTAATATTTAAAAACTGTCCCTGAGTCCAGGTCTTTTGCTTCACCATTTTTGGCTCTGTCCCTGATTCTTGAGAAAAGAATGTAATAGGTATGGCTTAAAAAGTCAGTGTTTTACTGACTGATTTTCTATAAGGCACAAAACAATAAGATTCTTGTAACTGGGACACTGACAGCATTACTCAGACAGCCAACCAGACAATCTAGGCATGTCCACAGGTTATCAGTGCTGTATGCTGACAAGTTCCTGAAGTAAGGAAATGTAATTACACCAATCTAATATATACATACAATGATGAAGAAAGCTGCATAATTTAGTGCACTAATGCATGTAATGCAAATGATACCTTGCACTCTTATTCTTTACTGCTACTGACAAAAGTGCTGATAATTAGGTCATGTGCAAGACAATATGAGTTTAAGAGCAAAATGTAATACTACACATCAGCAAGAACATTTTGATTTGGCTGACAGGAAATATATTTTCTAACAGAAAAAGTATATTCCTCAGCAGATAAGTTATGATACGTCTTGTAGCTCAGTAAAATTTTTTTTCGGGATAAATATAGAAGGAAGTTTTGTTTTAAAAAGTCAGTGATGCATGGCCTAACCAATTAAGAGTGACATTTAGCACAATACTGGTAGCTCATATCTCCAGGGCAAACTATGACAAACTTAAGAAAATGTATTATAACATGCAGTGAAAAATGGAGGACTGGGAAATCTCTACCTAGTACATTAGGTTAAAGTACATATATTTATTACTTATCAGGTGCAACTGACTGGAGATTGAAGCCACCATAATTACAGCTATCATAAATTGTTAAAACATTACACATTTAAGGTACTGCTGTCCAGACAGTAGAAGAACAATCTACAGAAAACGGTAAGCAAATATTTAAAAGACAGAGTAATATGCAAAAAGAAAAAAAAATGTAACAAGAGTGTCTGTGTCTGCCTGATCTCCACGTGTGTTGCATAATTAGTACTGCTTTCATATATCAAAACCTTTTATTTTATCATTAGAAATATATTCATAAGGTTAACTCTAACCGTGTTCTCTGTAATATATCTTTATTAACTGTGAGATCGCTCACTTTTGGAGGTTAAGTAATCTTGGAGTTAGTAAATATAGTGTCAAAGGGTATTTTGTGACTTTTGCTTAAATTAGTCCCATGAGTAGTCCTCTTCCCCACTGCAGAGTGTGATTAAGAAGTGATCAATGAATTTACTTACTTCTTTTGCTTTCACTACATCTCATTGCAATAACATAGACTGAGATTTCAACAACAAAAATAAAATTGAACTAATGACTGGATAAAAACAAACAAGCTCCCCCCCAGTACACATGTAGGTGAGGTTTGTTGTAGCTCACACCACTTATATTTAAATATACTAACTTTGCAGATGTCCAACCACAAAGGAAAAAAAAACAGGAACAAAATCACAGATTATCTGTAGAATGTACTCACTGATGAATTACAAATTGGGAAAATATACTTGATGAGGTGACCTGGGAATGTATGGATTTGTACATATAATCTGTGGTTGCTCATATCATGCGAACTACTGAAGGTTTTCTGTCTAGTCTTCAATGAAAATGAACTCTGCCCAAATGGACTGTCCTGTGCAAAAGACAAAACAAAACCAATCAATTTTTTTAACCAGGTTATTCCTACTAGGTCAGCAGCCTCTTTTCATTTGAGACCTGGGGTGGTCCTCATATTGACTAAGACAAATTTGGCCAGACCAGCATGGACCTCTCTTACTCTTTTCCCCTAGGTGGAGAGAGAGCTGTAACCTGAGGAAAGATGGAGGAGTACGCTAAATACGGCATAATGGGAAATGTTGCTGGAGAAACGGCAGAGCTGCAGTGTGCTGTGAATAAAATTAAAGTTGTGCTGATGGAGGAAGGAAGTCTACAGACTGAAAAAAATGTGGCAGATGATAGAGATAGAATAACCAGATGACAAATCAGCAGTTTTGTGGAGTGATACATTAGATAAATCTGTGTCGGAATCTGCTGACACAGACTGTTTTTGGAAGTGCTTCTGTACAGGGATCAGCTGATGCTTTTAGTGATACTGGCAATTCAGAAACTGCAGCTAAATGTCATAATAATGAAAAGAACTGCTGAGTGTGCAACAAAACTTTGTGGATTACAGTGATTTATTTGTTTTAGGAAATGGAGAGTACTGAGCATATACGATTGTATGCTCAGGGTGAGTGCTCTGAGCAGCCACTTAATTGCTTAGCAACAGTGAAGACATCAAGAAAAAGAAGGGGATAGGGTTTAGGCCTCCCTGTCCACCTTACTCATGTGTGTTAACCTTAACCATAACCCTGAAAACAATTAAGTGAATATTAAAAGAATGAAGGAATATTCCTTTCTTTTTAAAGTCACAGAAATCTTAGAATGTCAGGAGTTCAAAACAAGATTTAATTTTTATTTGAAAGGAAAGGTATGTAGAAATGTTTGGGATAAACTATTCTGCCTGTCTTTTTTACCCAGTTATGTTAACTTTTCTACAAACTTTCTTCCTAATTTATGTTAGAGGCACAGCAACAGGACACTGGCAACAGGAGTTTGGGAATGAGCTTAGGCTGTTGGGGAGGATTAGGATGAGGTGGCTGACAGAGAGCTTTCCTATCCTTAGGGGGAAGGTGAAGGAGAAATCTAATGCCTTGGTGGAAACCAGGAGCCTCAAAGAACATTTCTAATTTAACACCGGTGGTGGTAACAGCATCCTGACATCAGTGCACTAGCAGCATCTACATCTAGGGTAAATGACTAGCCACCAATAGTACAAAGGTTGAGTGGTTTCCTTCTCCCTTTTCTCTCTTTTCCCTATCAGATCCTTTGCTCCTTGGGCCTAACAAACAGTACCACTGATGTTGGCTTCCCATGGAGTTGGTTAGGCCCCACCTGGTGAAGGATCTTGTCTAAGGTACCCAGAAAGAAACAACAAAGAAGGAATTCAGGGACAGGAGAATAGTCTGGGGCTGTGCAGGGTATGGTAAAAGTCATGAAAGCAGTAAACGAAATCTTAATTTGTACTCTTCTGGGATGAGTTTAACTACTAAATAGTGCCTACACTTTAGTGTTAAAGCCCTCTAAAATACTTGCACAGCTACACTTTCACACCATTCAGTTCAGTGGTTCTTCTTATATTGTGCTTCTTCTACATTCTCATTTTAAACATCATGTTCTCTTAGGCCTGCACCATAGTTAAAATTTGTCCCTAGCTGAATCCACTTACCTGATGAGCAAACAGCTAAGATAAATAACATGGAGCATATTGGGATATTGAATGCTGTATGTAATGGAAATATTATAATGCTATATTTCTAAGTATTTTGGTTTTAAAGTATTGCTAATGCAATTGTGTGGTGTAAATATTATACAAATAAATATGGTTGTTTCTTAACAGTGAGGTAATGTGCTAGCTAGAGGAGAAATTCTTTCATGCTGGCTTAATGGGTCACTATGAGACCCATTATATGATGGGTGCTTGTGCAAACGGAGGTTTTGTGTAAAGGAGACCTCTTCTAAGCCATTGCAGGTTCACTACAGTATCAGGAAGGATGCTCTTTGACTAGAAGATGAGTGGAGACAGTCATTATGCCTCAGAATGTGTCCTTATGCTAGGAGGGGGATTCTGAGGAGGAAATGATGTCTCCAACTGCTTACAGTGGGAAGCTATAGAGAAGATTATGTAATCTTGGGCCTGAAGTGGGATGCTATGGATGAGAAACAGGTCAATCTGAAAAATACAGTTCTGTAAGTTACATTAACCCATACAAGTAGATGTTGAAATTCCTCACTGCTACAGTAGTCTATGGGTTGCATCTTACACAAGACATGGCAACCGGTCATCCTCCAAAAACTCTGGGTCCCTCCATCAGATCCACTCTTACTGCTGATTGGCCAGCCCTGAAGAGGGGAAATTCAGCAATCAAAATGGAAAGTCTTTTTTATTTTAACACCTTTATTAAATTATCACTTAAAACATATACAGTAATACAAAAGAAAACAAATCATATTAACATATTTCCAGTTACATACAGTATACATCACATGTGTACTTTTTCTAACTATCATCAGCCCAGCATTTCATAAATTGCTCAATTCCTGCCTTCCCTTAAACATCACTCTTCTAGATGTATTGTTCGCACAACTTCTATTTATTTTTATGTAATTTGCTCCTTCCTTTTTCAAAAGATCGTATTTCTAGCTCTGTTATCTCTATTACAATATTTGATACTTGTTGGTTTAGACTTTGATATATATTTTTTAGCAACTGCTTTTTTGGCAGCCACCTCAATTAAACTTAAACAAGGCCTTATTACATCTTGACAATTCAGATCCTGTGTCCCAGCTCAAAATAATTATTTCCTTAGTTACACCCATTTGATCACCCAATATTTCTGGCAGAGCATTCTATAGGGAAATTTGTAAAGTCTGCCAACTCATTACACTTCCAGAATATACTTCTTAGTTACCTCCTTCTTCCCCATCACACCTCCAACATTTGCTGTCTACCTGAGGAAAAATTCTTTGGAGTCTGCTTTGGGTATAAAAACATCCAATGCAAACACTTCCAAGCAAACATCCTAAGCCTTCTAGAGTTTGTTGCATACTTGGGAACCATACATATTTCCTCTCATTGTTTCCATGCACATTGAGTATCCAATTTCTCTTCACAATCTTTTCAAACCTCCTCTGAATGATTCTTATAGTAATTGTACAATATTTTATATGCTTTACTAATTATCCCTTTTTAACAGCAGCTTCTGGTCTAGAGTCAACTAAAAACTCTACCAGATGAGTTCTTTCGCTTAGGTTTCCCATATTCCTTGCCCTTTGCCTATACTCAGATATCAAGTCCTAGTAGGGAAGGCAGTCTCTAGCCTGCAGTTCAAATATCTCCTTGGCCTCATCCCATTCTATTACTTTTCCCTCTATAATTATTTGCTCCCAATATCATGGTTCCTTTGTCAGTTTTCTTCAGTAAATTCCAGCCCCATCTTGTACCCCTACTTGTAGTCACCCTTATCAGCAAAATCTCCTTTCCTTTCTCCATTCTTGTGTTGGCTTAGTTCTTAGAATACTTTCTCCTACTTTATGAATATAATATTCTGTATGGCTGTTGTTATTCTCCTTAAGGACCTGCTCCCAAAATACCACTCTCTTATTTCTTTGATATTCCCATTTCATTTTGAATTACAACTTCCTGCTTGTGTTATATGTCTATGCCTTAATTGTGTAGCTTGGAAATATCCCTTCAAACCAAGAAATCCTAAACCACATTGTTCTCTTGGAAGGATAAACGTATCCCACTTAACTCTTGCCCTCTTCCCCTGCTAAATATATTCCTTTATTACTGTCCACAGCTTCAACTAAAGGGAGTAAAAACATTTTCACTGCTTGTATCTTACTATCCATATCCATAAACAAGAGTTTCCAGTTTCTTAGTTTTTTTATTATCTTTTGTTTAGTCTCTTTCCACATATCCTTAGCTGCTGTAATATAATCCATTTTAATCTATACTCCTAAATACTTCATCTTACCGTGTCCCCAAAATATAGGTATTGCTGAAAAAATTCATGTGTGGGTACATAATTTACTTACTTAAGCTTTTGTTTTATCTTCATTAATCTTATATCCCAAAAGACTTGAAACTGTCTCAAAATGTTCCTCAGCACTGAAATGCTCTTTTCCGGATTTATCAGGTACTCCATAATATAGTCTGCAAATAAAGCCAACTTGTCTTGATTACCATACCAATTATATCCTTTAATTTCTGAGTCCCTTATTTTCTTTGCCAATGGCTCTAAATATAAAGCAAATAAAGTAGAAGGATGACACCCCACATGGATCTTCCTTTCAGACACAACTTATCAGAGAACCCCCTCCTACTTTAAATCTTGCCTCTGTTCCCTCATATATCCTTATAATTAACCTTATTATTGCATCAGGGAATGCAAATGCTTCCATTGCCCTACTCATAAAATCACAGCTTACTCTGTTGCATGCTTTCTCTGCATCAAGACCCAACAACAACAGTGATATTTTCTTGCATTCTACTTCCCTCTGGATCATCATTGTTCTAGCAATGTTGTCAAATGTTTGCTTCCCCTACACAAAACCTCACTAATCCATTTTGTCAACACCTTTGTCAGTCTTTTAGCTAGTTAAATAAACACTTTATAATCATGGCTTAAAATTGAAATGAGTCTATATGAAGCTGGGTCTGATGAGTCTAAACCATCTTTAGGTATTCCACCCACCACAGCTTTCTTCTAAGATGTTGATGCTTCCCCTCCTTTTAAGATACTGGCAAATAAAACCTTCCAGATATTTATCACTTTCTTCCATCCAAACTTCCACAGGAATACCATCTGTTCCTGGAGACTTTCCTGCAGATTGTTTATAAAGAGAAGTTATGTACCTACCATAACGTTCCATGTTAGTTGTCTTCTTCTCACCTTCTTTCTTGCTGGATGGGTTCGGAGCCGATCCTCGGCTCCGACTCGGCCTATACTAAAGCTCGAGAGCTAATTTTACTGGCTCGAGGCAACCCTATATCCCATGATGCTAGGCGCTAACTACCCAGATCTCGTTTGGTAGCTGAGAACATAGCAATTTTATCCTCCCAACCCAAGGGAGAGAAAGAAAGGGGGAAAAACTCCCATGTGCCACTACCTGAAGCTAAAGTTACCCAAGGATAACCAGTTTCTGCTTCAAATTATGAAGGGTGAAGACCCTGATAAAAAGGGAAAATCCTTTCGGTCTATCCAGGCTAGGGGGATGGCAGGTGGGACGCAAGAAAGAAGGCGAGAAGAAGACAACTAACATGGAACGTTATGGTAGGTACATAACTTCTCAATGTTAAGTTGTCTATCTCGCCTTCATTCTTGCTGGATGGGACCGCGTCCCTAGCACCTTCATCCCGGATGGCTCATTGGAACAGGCTCTTGAGAATGGTGGAACCAAAATTTGCCCTGTTTCTGGAGGCCATGTCTAATTTGTAGTGTGTAATAAAGGTATGAGGAGAGGCCCATGTGGCTGCTGCACAAATAGTATCTATTGGCAATCTAGCTCTGGTTGAATGGGCTCTTGGCTTAGAAGGTAATTCTTTACCTCTGAGTTGATAGATACAGGTAATCACAGGGGACAGCCATCTAGACAAGGTTACTTTGGATACCGGAAGGCCCTTTTTACCTTCCGCATAGGACAGAAAAAGCTGATCAGATTTCCTGGTTTGTTTACTTCTGTCCAGATAGTAACGGAGCTGATGATGAACGTCCAGATGATGCAGTTTTTGCTCTGCCCTGTTAGAATAATTAGGGAAAAAAACTGGAAGATCGATAGATTGATTTAAATTTGCCTGAGAAGCCATCTTTGGCAAAAAAGACGGGTTAGTTCTGAGAGAAACCCTGTCTTTGTAGAAAACTAGGTAAGGAGGACGAATGCAAAGGGCATGGACTTCTGATACTCTCCTAGCAGAAGTTATGGCAACTAGGAAGAGAGCTTTCCAAGAGAGCAACTTTAAAGAACAGGAAGCCACAGGTTCAAAGGGAGGAAGCATCAAGGATGTTAAAATCAAGTTTAAATCCCACTGTGGTGGGGGTTCTTTGATTGGAGGTTTGAGTAAAAAGATACCCTTAAGAAAGGCTTTACACAGCTTGTGGGACATGATGCTGGAATCCAATAGGCCTATGTGAAAATTTGAAATGGCCACTAACTGAACCTTTACAGTGGAGGATGAAGCGCCTGAATGAAAAATTTCCGCTAGGAAATCTAGGACTGACTGTATAGGAGCAGTGAAGGGATCTATATTCCTAGCCCTTGCCCAGAAGGAAAAACTCTTCCATTTACTAGCGTAAATCCTTCTGGTAGAGGACTTAAGGGAAGCTACAATAATATCACGGACAGAATTGGAAATCAGGGGAAGCCTGGCTAAGGATGGAAGTGGAGCAACCAAGCTGTGAGGTTGAGAGATTGGAGGGATTGGTGCAGCCGCCCTGACTGGTGGGCCAAAAGATCTGGCACTGGGTCCAGATGCCGAGGCTGTTCCAAAAGGTAACGATGCAGGGACGGGAACCATATCTGTCAAGGCCAATAAGGGGCAATGAGGATCATCCTGGCTCTTAAGGCGGTAGCTTTCTGAATCAACTGAGTGATTAATGGAAAGGGGGGAAAAGCGTATAGAAGTCCCCGAGGCCAATCGTGGACTAGAGCGTCTCTGGGGGGATGGCCTGGAAGGGGAAAGAGGGTGAAGAAGTCAAGGCACTTGCTGTTCTGAGGTGTTGCAAAAAGATCGCAACAAGGAAGACCTCACTTCTGAAAAATCTCCTCCGTTACTTATTGCTTGAGAGACCACTCATGTGGCATGAGAATAGCTCTGCTCAACCTGTCCGCTATGATGTTGGACTTCCCGGGGATATGCGTTGCTATCAGAAACCGCTGAGAAGAGATCACCCATTGCCAAAGTCTGAGTGCCTCTCGACACAGGGGATAGGACTTGGTTCCGCCCTGCTTGTTGATATACCACACTACAGACATATTGTCCATCTGAATTGCAATAGTCCCTAAAGGAAGAGAGTCTTGGAGGGCTTGCAACGCTAAAAGCACTGCTCTCATCTCCAGGACATTTATGTGCAGGTGGCATTCGAAAGGTTGCCATGTGCCCTGGACTGTCCTGCCCTGAAAATGCCCCCCCCCACCCGATCAGGGAGGCATCCGTTGTGACAGTGGCGACCGGAGGGGAAGGAACTAATGGTCTGCCCTGAAGGACTTGAGGGGAGACCATCCACCAAGACAGATGTTTCTTGCAAGAAAGTGTTATTATGATTTTGTTTGTCAAAGGAAGTTGTTGGAAGGACCACTGGGAGAAGAGCATCCACTGAAGGAGTCCCATGTGAAAGCGAGCAAGGGGAAGTAGCGTGATGGCTGCCGCCATGAGACCTAACACTTTTAGAACAAACCTGGCCTGGATTGTTTTGCTCGGAAGGAGGCTATGAACATGATTTTGAATATCTAAATCTCTTTGGTCGGTTAATTTTGCTGAGAGCTGTATGGTGTCCAAGGTGGCGCTTATGAAGGTAATAGACTGACAAGGCGACAAGGCAGACTTTTCGAAATTTATGGAGATACCTAGCCCTTTGCAAGTTTGAATGGTGTAATCTCTGGCAAGAAGAAGCTGATGCCTGGTGGTGGCAGTAAGGAGCCAGTCATCTAAATACGGAAACACCTGGAATCCTTGACGTCTCAGATGAGCCGTAACCACTGCCATGCATTTGGTGAACACTCGGGGGGCTGTAGTGAGACCAAAGGGCAGGGATCTGAACTGGTTGTGACTGGCCCCCAGCCGGAAGTGGAGAAACCTTCTGGAGCGCCTGTGCATCTTGATGTGATAGTACACATCCTGAAGGTCCACTGAGCACATTGGTGTCCTGACCCAGAAAGGGTAGAATGGACTGTAGCTTGACCATCCGGAACTTCGTTCTTTTTACAGACTTGTTTAGTCTGCTGAGATCCAATATTGGTCTCCATTCCCCTGTCTGTTTTGGTACCAAAAAGAACTTGGAGTAGATTCTGGATCCTAGTTGGTCTGCTGGGACTGGCTGGATGGCTCTTTTTGTTAGCAGTTTTGAAACTTCTCATACTGCTTGTTCCCTTAGACTGGGTGGAATGTCTGTGAGGGGCCCTTTTGGCCGAGTTGGGGTGTGGATAAAGGGAATTTTGTAACCCTCGGATATAATCGACTGTACCCATTTGTCTTGTGTGAGAGAAAGCCAAGCTTCTGGATACAGCGATAACCTTCCCCCGACTGCCTCTGAAGGTGGACAGTCGGGCAGCTTCTCAGGGATGCTGGAAGGGTTTGTCAGAGAGAGACTCTCTGTTACCCTGATTCTGCGGACCTCCTCTGCCTCTAGGGCGGCGTCTGTTGTTGTCCCCCCCTGCCTCTCAGGGGGAACTGACCTCTTGCGTCAGGCGTGACTCCCTGAGATTTGCGGAACCACATTTTTCCACCATTTTTACACTTAGGATAGGGTCTGGATGGGGTTGAAAAATGGACTCCTACGGCAGAGAGAGTCTTGCCATCTTGTTCGCATCTGGTCAAAGTATCCTTCACTTGAGGTCCAAACAACGCCGAACCATCAAAGGGGGAGTTAGTGAAGGACACCTTGAAGGGGTCTGCAAGGTTGCAAAGCTGCATCCAGGCATAACGCCTTAAGGCCACGCCTGTGCCTGCAGCTCTACTCACTCCATCGGCTGCATAGGAAATAAGCCGCATGGAGGAGTTGACAATGGAATTTAGGGTTCCTAGCTGGGAGTTGATTTTGTCCTGAGACCCCGCAGCTGTTGGATTCTGTAGGGTATCACCCAGTTCTTTGAGAATGTCTCTTTGAAGGCGGGTGAAATGGCACAAGTAATTCAGCGACTGCATGGTGAAGGTCGCTGAAAAGAACATCCACTTGCCGTACCTATCCAAAGTCCTAGATTCCTTATTAGGAGGCTGGATAGGCACTGAAGGATCGGCCAGTTCCTTCTTAGTGGCTGCAGCCACCAGCATGGCATCAACTGGGACACCCTTAGATAAAAGCTGTTTGTCTGACGGGGCTGTAATAAATTTGGAAGGCCTCCGTGGGGTGGGTTCCATCATATCAGGGGCCGTCCACGCCTTCCGCGCCACCACTTCCATGAGGGGGTCAAAAGGCGGAGACACCCAGGAGGTGGAAGGGTGAGAACCAAACACCTCTAGGTAAACCGACTCGTCCTCGGAAGGATTGAGGGTAGACCAGTTCCCCTTCTGCTTGAGGATTTCAAGGATGTCAGAAAAAGAGACATCCTCAGAGGGGGACCGTGGGGACCCTTCCAACTCATCCAAGTTGGTATCAGATGTAATGGACTCAGGGGAGTCAACATGCTTCCTCTTACATGTCCTCTTCCGAGATGGTTCACCTGACGGATCAGGGGAAGCCTCGGAAGAGGAGGATATTCCCAATGGGGAAACCTGAGGCGTTGGATCTCTACGGTCGGGAATGAGAGGGTGGGTAGAGACCGCAGCAGGCACTACAGTGGGAGGAGCTGATGGAGCTGACGGTGGAGCAGGCACACGGGCCAGTACGCTTCTCATGACCTTGAAGGCACCCCTATCAGGCAGGACAGAAGGCTCCCATTCTGAAGAAATAGGAACCCCAGCCGGCACCGAGAGGGATGGCTCCGAAGCCGATGTCGGGGCTGAACTCACTGGCACCGAAGCTCCGAGAGGGAGAATGGGGTCGGACAAGAGTCCGATGCCACTCGCCCCCTCGGAGCCGATGAGGGAATCCAAGCACCCGGATCCCTCCATGGATGGGACCATGGAAGAGATCGGAGCAGATGACGGAGCCAAACGGGGAAGTATCGGCTCCGATGTCACAACGGTCACGGCTCCGAGGAGCTCCGGCTCTGAACTCAGGGGCAGAGTCGGAGGAGGAATCGAAGATGGTATGGGTAGAGCCACTGTCTGTTGAGACGGGCTGTGAAGCATTTGGGCCAGTGCCTGAGACTTTAGGAGTCTGCTAACCACCCTCTCAAGGTCATGGTCAGAAAGCCTGGCAGACCGAGAGGAATGGCTCCGATGGCTCCACTCCGAGAGCAAAGGCGATCTCGGAGCCAAGTGAATGGACTCCAGGGACGGAGACCTAGATCTTTTGCGGGTGGAAGATGGCACCGAGACTAGTAGTGCCAATGGAGCCAAGGATACGTCGGCTCCGACCGGAGCTGACTTTGGAGACAGAGTCTTTGAGGCATCGGCTCCAGCCGGAGCCGATGCAGAAGACTGCGCCATAGCCGCATTGGCTCCAGCCGGAGCCAATTGTGACGCAGTAGGTGAGCCACCAGCCAAAGGCTTGGAGCACAGAGCCGACGGTTTGGATGGCTTCGAAAGTTTACCCGGCAAGGACTTAGCCGGGGAACCTTCGGGCTTTAATAAGCCCCTGAAAATTAACTTATTCCTGCGCTCCTGCAGGACTCTTGGACTGAACGCCTGACAAACAGAACAAGAGTCCTGCAGGTGCAGGGGTCCTAGGCAATAAACACAAGAAGTGTGACCATCTGTCAGCGACATCTTCTGACAGCACGAGTCACACTTCTTGAAGCCTGAGACTTTAATGTCTTTAGACATCAAGTTGTCAAAGAAGGAAGAATTTCTTCCTTAGAAGTCAAAAAACACACACACACAAGGTAAAAAAAATAAAGGTTAATAACTAACACACACCTAACTGTCCCAAAAAAAAGGGAACGGGAAAAAACGGAAAGGGCCTAAGGCCTAACCTTAACAGGGGAGGGATATAACCGTAGGGATTAGGGATTGACAAAAATGGGACCCAATGGAGTGGTATAAGGTAGTAGACTATATATTTATAAAATAAAGGGGAAAAATCCTAAGAAAGGAGAAGAAAAATTTTACATTTTTCACTGACCTGTGGAGCTGGTAAAAAAAAAGCACCTCGCTAGCGAAAGCGGCAAACGAGATCTGGGTAGTTAGCGCCTAGCATCATGGGATATAGGGTTGTCTCGAGCCGGTAAAATTAGCTCTCGAGCTTTAGTATAGGCCGAGTCGGAGCCGAGGATCAGCTCCAAACCCATCCAGCAAGAATGAAGGCAAGATTGACAACTTAACATTCACCTTTATCTTATCTCCTCCTATTGAAAAGAACAGAATCTGGAGCAAATACTGAAGGAAAACTAAGTTATGACAGAGATAGCTTACTGGAATTTTGACACCTAAGCTCACAGTGCAGAAGGATTAATGGGCTGCTGTCTGTAGGGCCTATGAGGCCTACGACACTCCACAAACTACAGGAATAGGAATTATACTCAATCATTGTCCAAATTGCCTTGTTCAAGCAAAGTTGTCTGCTACCACATACAGGAAGTGGAAAAGAAGGAAAAGATGTGAAAGAACAAAGATCTTGTGCTGGACTCTCTGCCGGGTTAAAAGCTAATCCATACAGGCCTGTAATTTCATCCTTGCTACTGGACAATTTTTGCTGCTTGGATGGCAAAATGGACTACATAAGACTGGAGTAAATCACTCACAGCAAGGTGAGAAACAGCTGTGTACTTATGTTTACTGAGACATGGTTAAACAATAACATAAATTAAAGTGCAGTCTATGTAAAATGGTTTCATTACTTAGAGCAGACAGAAATCAGGCACTCTGCAGAAAATCAAGGGGAGGGGTTGTATGTATCTATGTCAGCAATAACTGGTGCACCAACTGTGAGTTGGTTACTAAACACTGCTCTGAAATATTGAGTTTATGTAATTGAAATGCAGACCTTTCTATCTACCAAGGGAGGTCAATGGAGTGACCATCACAGTGGTGTATATTCCCCCAGTGCCAATAGCAATGAGGCACTGAATACACTTCACCAGTCAATCAGTGAGCTATAAAACCAGAATCTGGAGTTTGCTCACATAAATAGAAGTTATGTTCTTACCATAACGTTCCATGTTAGTTGTCTTCTTCTCGCCTTCTTCTTGCTGGATGGGTTCGGAGCCGACCTCGGCTCCGACTCGGCCACTCTAAAGCTCGAGAGTTGGTTCCACCGGCTCGAGGCTCCCCTTATATCCCACAATGCTAGGCGAGAGTTACCTCAGATCTCGTTTGTAAGCTAACCCCAGCTTATAACAGAAACAGTATAACTGTGAAAAACAGAATCCACCTCTAACAACAGGAAGAAGAAGGGAGACCTACATCCTGAAACAAGAAATATGCATAATAGCATATAGCTAAGAAAGAGGTGGTAGAAAGAGAGGTCACGATCACAACTCCTCTAGGTCTGTCCAGGCCAGGGGAAGGAGGGTGGGGCAAGAAGAAGGCGAAGAAGACAACTAACATGGAACGTTATGGTAAGAACATAACTTCTATATGTTAAGTTGTCTATCTCGCCTTCATTCTTGCTGGATGGGACCGTCCTAGCACCTTGTCCCGGGTGGCCTAACGGAACAGACTCCTGAGAACAGTGGAACCAAAATTAGCTCTATGCCTAGAAGCTAAATCCAACTTATAATGGGAAATAAAAGTGTGAGGAGTAGCCCAAGTAGCCGCTGCACAAATGGTGTCAATAGGCAGTCTGTCTTGGAAGGCTAGAGAAGTAGCCAAAGCTCTGGTGGAATGGGCTTTAGGCTTATTAGGCAGTTTTTGTGTCTAATCTCATAAACAAGGGTAATCAGAGATGTTAGCCATCTGGATAAAGATACCTTTGAAACTGGAAGTCCCTTTCTGCTTTCCGCATAGGAGACAAACAGCTGATCAGATTTTCTGAATTGTTTCGTCCTGTCCAAGTAGTACCTTAATTGACGATGAACATCCAGACAGTGTAATTTTTGTTCAGACCTATTTGAATACTCCGGGAAAAAGACAGGGAGGTCAATGCATTGGTTTAGATTTGATGTTGAAACCACCTTAGGCAAAAGGACGGGTTAGTTCGTAAGGAAACTCTGTCCTTATGGAACACAAGGTAAGGAGAACGACAACTGAGTGCTTGAAGTTCTGAAATTCTTCTAGCTGATGTGATAGCCACCAGAAAGAGAGTTTTCCATGATAATAACTTTAAGGAACATGAAGCTGCAGGTTCGAAGGGGAAAGAATCAAAGAAGCAAGAACTAAATTTAGGTCCCAAGGAGAAGGAGGATTTGTTACAGGAGGTCTGAGAAGAAAAACTCCTTTCAAAAAGGCTTTGCAGAGTTTGTGGGACATTAGGGCGGATTCAGAAATACCCACATGGAAATTAGAAATAGCTGCCAATTGAACCTTAAGAGTAGATGGAGATGAACCTGCATGGAAGAGTTCAGCAAGAAAATCGAGGACTAGTTGGATGGAAGCGGTGAAAGGATCTATGTCCTTTCCTTGTGCCCAATATGAAAATCGTTTCCACTTACTCAAATAAATCTTTCGAGTGGAAGATTTATGGGAAGCTATCAAAATATCTCTAACAGAATGAGATAATTGAGGAAGCCTGGCTACGGTTGGAAGTGGAGGAACCAAGCAGTGAGGTTCAGAGAGGGGAGGGAGCGATGAAACTGACCCGACTGATGGATCAAAAGATCTGGAACTAGGTCCAGATTCCACGGTCGCTCCAAAAGAAATCGATGCAGAAAGGGGAACCACACTTGTCGAGGCCAGTAAGGAGCAATGAGGATCAATGAGGCCTTCTGAGCGATAGCTTTCTGTATTACTTGAGAGATCAGTGGGAAAGGAGGAAATGCATACAGAAGTCCCCGGGCCAAACTTGGACTAGCCGTCCCTGCTGGGTTGGCCTGGTAAAGGGAATAGAGTGAAGTATTCTCTGCACTTGCTGTTTTGGGGAGTAGCAAAATGATCGCAGCAAGGCTGACCCCACTTGAGAAAAATCTCTCTCACTACAGAGTCTTTCAGAGACCACTCGTGAGGCATGAGAATAGCTCTGCTCAACTTGTCCGCAATGTGATTGGACTTCCCGGGATGTGCGTTGCTATCAGAAAACGCTGAGAAGAAATCGCCCATTGCCACAGTCTGAGTGCTTCTCGACACAGGGGGTATGATCTGGTTCCACCTTGTTTGTTGATGTACCACACTACAGACATATTGTCTGTCTGGATTGCAATCGTTCCCAAGGGAAGAGAGTGTTGAAGGGCTTGCAACGCTAAAAGCACTGCTCTCATCTCCAGAACATTTATGTGCAAGTGGCATTCGTTTGGTTGCCATGTGCCCTGGACTGTCCTGCCCTGATAATGCCCCCACCCGATCAGGGAGGCATCCGTTGTCAGAGTAGCAACCGGAGGAGGTGGAACAAATGGTCTCCCCAACAGGAGCTGGGGGGAAGACATCCACCACATGAGATGCTTTTGCACGCTTGCGTGATCATAATGGTGTGAGACATTGGAAGTTCCTGGTATGACCATTGAGAAAAGAGCATCCACTGAAGGATCCGCATGTGGTATCTGGCCAATGGAAGGAGGGTATGGTCGCTGCCATGATTCCCAACACCTTTAGAACTAACCTGGCTTTGGCTCTGTTGTTGTTGAGAAGTAGTGATACCAATTTTTGAATGTCTGATATCCTTTGGTTCGTTAGTGTTGCAGACATGTTTACAGTATCTAATTTTGCGCCTATGTAGGTAATAGTACGACAAGGCGACAAAACAGACTTTTCGCAATTTATTGAGATACCCAGTTTTTGACAGACGCGAAAAGTGTAGTCTCTGGCCATCAGAAGGAGATGCTTGGTGGGAGCTGTGAGGAGCCAGTCGTCCGAATATGGAAACACCTGGAATCCTTGTCGTCTCAGGTGAGAAGCTACCACTGCCATGCATTTGGTAAACACCCGGGGGGCAGTGGTGAGACCAAAGGGCAGGGCCCTGAACTGAAAATGACTGGTTCCCAGCCTGAAGCGGAGGAATCTTCTGGAGCGTCTGTTCATTTTTATGTGATAGTACGCGTCCTGAAGGTCTATAGAGCACATCCAGTTTCCTTTTCCCAATAGGGGAAGAATGGATTGCAGCGTGACCATCCGAAATCTTGTTTTCTTGACCGATCTGTTCAAGATACTGAGATCCAAAATTGGTCTCCAGTCCCCTGTTTTCTTTGGAACTAAAAAGAACCTTGAGTAAATTCCGGATCCTAGTTGGTCTGCTGGCACTGGCTGAATAGCTCTTTTTGCAAGCAGTTTTGAAATTTCCAAAGCTGCTATATCCCTTTGAGCGGGTGGGACATCTGGAAGGGATTTTTTTGACTGATTTGGAAAACGAAGAAAGGGAATAGAATAACCTTCGGAAATGATGGACTGTACCCATTTGTCTTGTGTCAAGGATAGCCAGGCTTCTGGGTACAGTGACAATCTTCCCCCGACTGCCCCGGAAGATGGGCAGTCGGGCAACACCTCAGGGATGCTGAAAGGGCTTATCGGAGGACGTTTCTCGATTGCCCTGGTTCTGCGGACCCCCTCTGCCTCTAGGGCGACGTCTACCATTGTTGTTCCCCCCTCTGCCTCTGGCGGGGAACCGACTCTGTGCGTCAGGCGAAGTCCCTTGGGATTGTTTATGGAACCACATCTTTCCCCCCTTCTGGCCTTTGGGGTAAGGCCTAGAAGGAGTAGAAAAACGGACTCCGACGGCAGAAAGGGTCTTGCCATCAGTCTCGCACCTAGTCAGGGTTTCTTTCACTTGTGGACCAAAAAGAGATGATCCATCAAAAGGGGAGTTCGTGAAAGACGTCTTGAAAGGTTCTGCAAAATTGCATAGCCGCATCCAGGCGTGCCTACGTAAGGCTACCCCTGTTCCTGCGGCTCTGCTCGCTCCATCGGCCGCATAAGAGAGGAGGCGCATGGAGGAGTTGGAAATAGAATTAAGGATAGCCAGCTGCGTGTTCATTTTCTCTTGAAACCCGCAGCTGTAGGGTCCTTCAGCATTTCACTCGCTTCTTTGATCAAGTCCCTTTGAAGACGAGTGAAATGGCACAGGTAATTCAGCGACGCATAGTAAATGTCGCTGAGGAGAACATCCGCTTCCGCACCTATCCATGGACCTAGATTCCTTGTTAGGTGGATGGACAGGCACTGAAGGATCAGCCAGTTCCTTCTTTGTGGCGGCAGCTACCACCATAGCATCCACAGAGACTCCTTTTGATAAAAATTCCTTGTCTGATGGAGCTGTGATGAATTTGGAGGGTCTCCTGGGAGTGGGGTCCACTGAATCAGGAGCCGCCCATGCCTTTTTAGCAACCACCTGCATAAGGGGGTCGAGGGGGACACCCAGGAGGTGGAAGGACGAGAGCCAAACGCCTCAAGATACACAGATTCGTCCTCCGAAGGGTTGAGGGCTGGCCAATTTCCCCTCTGTTTAAGGATCTCCAGAATGTCTGCAAATGAGACATCTTCAGAAGGGGAACGGGGGGAACCCTCAGAATCATCCAGATCTGTGTCGGAAGTGATAGACTCAGGTGAGTCAATGTGCTTCCTCTTGCACTTCCTCTTCCGAGGGGGCTCTTCTGCCAATTCAGGAGAGGCCTCGGAAGAGGATGAAATCCCCAAAGGGAGCTCCTGAGGAGTTGGCTCTCTGCGGTCCGGGATGAGGGAGTGAGTCGATTTACCCTGAGGCAGCATAGAGGGAGGGGCTGACGGAGCCGACTGTGGAGTAGAGCCAGGCTCTAACACACTCCGCATGACCTCGAAAGCACCCCTGTCAGGCAGAGCCAGAGGTCCCCGCTCCGAGGAGCTAAGGACCCCCCTCAGCACCGACAGTGATGGCTCCGAGGTCGATGTCGGAGCCGAACTCACCAGCGCCGAAGCACCGAGAGGGAGAGGGGGGTCGGACAAGGGTCCGATGCCACTCACCCTCGGAGCCGACGAGGGAAGTCCGCGCCGAGATTCCTCCATGGAAGAAAACGGAGCCGACGACGGAGCCGAAGACAATTGTCTCGGCTCCGAGGTCACCACAGTCTCGGTTCCGACACGACCCGGCTCCGAACTCAAGAGAGTCGAAGGAGGAAAGAGTTGATGGACCGGGGCAGGCACCGACTGATGAGTCGGGCTCTGAAGCATCTGGGCTAGTGCCTCAGACTTGAGTAGTCGACTCACCACCCTCTGAAGGTCATGATCGGACAGCCTCGATGACCTAGAGGAATGAGACCTTTGGCTCCGTTCAGACAGCAGGGGAGATCCTGGAGCCGAATGAACGGAGCCAAGAGAAGGTGACCTAGACCTCTTTCTGGCTGTCGGCTCCGAAGATCTTGTTGGAGCCGACATGGGTACCTCGATAACCTCGGCTCCGGCCGGAGCCGAGGAAGCCACAGAAACTGTGGACTGAGTCTTATCGGCTCCAGCCGGAGCCGATAAAGGCAAAGGTTGAACAACCTGAGGTCTCGGCTCAGAAGCCGGAGCCGAAGACCTCGATGCCTTGGAGGGCTTCCCTGTTGAGACAGACAGGGAATCCTCAGGCTTCAACAAGCCTCTCAGAATAAGCTTGTTTTTCTTTCCTGCAGGACCCTGGGGCTGAAGCCATGGCAAACAGCACAGGAGTCCTGCAGGTGCAAAGGCCCCAGACAATAGACACAAGAAGTGTGAGCGTCTGTCAGAGACATTTTCTGACAGCACGCATCACACTTCTTGAATCCGAGACCTTTGCTTCTTTAGACATAGCCTAACTGGTGAACACAAACACACACTCAAACACACCAGTTATACCCTGTCAAAATAATTACTTTAGTAAAAATACTAAAAAATAAAGTACAATAAAGTACAATAAACAGTAGCTTAAACTACACAAACACTCCCTAGGGAAGGGAAGGCCCAAGGCCCAAGGGAAGAACTAAAAGTTCTTTAAACTAAAAACGGGAAAAAATTAGGTCGGGGATAAAGTTCAATGAACTACACTAATTTGATAATAATTAAACTAAAAAAGGGGGAAAAAGAGTAACTTTTAATAGAAAAGCTTAAACTCACCAGGAACCGGTAGAACAACCAACCTCGAAGCTGTAGCGGCAAACGAGATCTGAGGTAACTCTCGCCTAGCATTGTGGGATATAAGGGGAGCCTCGAGCCGGTGGAACCAACTCTCGAGCTTTAGAGTGGCCGAGTCGGAGCCGAGGTCGGCTCCGAACCCATCCAGCAAGAATGAAGGCGAGATAGACAACTTAACATCAGATGATTTTAATCAAGCAAATCTGAAAACAGTTTTACCTCATTACTTCCAACATGTGGTCTTTGCAATGAGGGGAGAGAACATACTGAATAAAGTCTACACTGATGTCAAGCTAGCATATAAGGCAGTACCTCATCAACAACTGGGTAACTCAGATCATGTCTTCATTATGCTACTACCAGCATATAGACCATTGTTAATTAGAGGAAAGCCATCCGGAAAACAAATAAGGGTATGGCCAGAGGGAGCAGAATCAGCACTCCAGGACTGCTTCGAAAGCATGGACTGAAATATATTCAAGAAGGCTGCTACCCTGGACCAGAAAATTAACCTGGATGAGTACACAGAGTCTATGATGGCCTATATATCAAAGTGTGTGGATGATGAGACAGTCAACAAGAGCATCATCACACAAGCAAATCAGAAACTCTGGCTTAGAAGTGGAGTGTACAAGCTCTTGGAGGCACACAATGCTGCCTTTAAGTCTAAAGACAAAGATTCCTTTAGGGAATCCAGAGTGAAACTAAGGAGAGGAATAAGACAGGCTAAGTGGGCCTATGGACAGAAAATTCAGGGTCACTTCTCAGAACTAAGAGATTCCATCCAGGCATCTGTGGCAAGGTATACAATCTATATCAAAGACCACATGTTGGAAGTAATGAGGTAAAACTGTGAATCTTTTTGCTATAACTACTATTATATAAATATTGTTTAAAATTGTACTTGTTTAAAATGTACTACTGGAGCTTTTCTCCTCGGGTCTCCACTGAAAATGTGCCACAAGCCCAGTTGGACAAACCCGGTTAACAAATGTCAATAAATAAATATCAGACTACAGGCCCCTACCTTTTCAATGTGATGATAACATGAAGTTTCTCAATGAGCTCAACACCTACTTCAGCAGGTTTGAGGAGAGAAACAATACAACGGCAGTGAAACTGCCCACCAACCAAGAAGATGAAGTGCTCTGCCTTCACCCAGCGGATGTTCAAAGAGTGCTGCGATGGGTAAATCCAAGAAAGGCAGCTGTTCCTGACAATATTCTGGGGCGGGTGCTCAGGGAATGAAACTACTTTTCTCACCAACATATTCAACATTTCTCTGCATCAGGCCACAGTACCCAAGTGCTTCAAGAATACAATCTTTATACCAGTGCTCAAAAAGTCGCCACCCTCAAGCCTGAATGACTACCGCCCAGTAAGCTCTCACCTCCACTGTAATGAAGTGGTTTGAGAGATTCGACTCCTACAACATTGGATCCACTACAATTCACTTACAGATCCAATCGCTCCACGGCAGATGCCATCTCACTGGCACTTTGCTTATCAAGTCCTCCTACAACACTGGATCCACTCCAATTCACTTACAGATCCAATCGCTCCACGGCAGATGCCATCTCACTGGCACTTTGCTTATCCTTGACACACCTAGAGAACAAAAACTGCTATGTCCACACGTTTTTTATTGACTTCAGCTCGACCAACACAGTCATCCCCCAACAACTGATTGAGAAATGAATTCACCTGGGTGTTAGCACTCCTTTATGCAATTGGATTCTGGACTTTCTTATTGACAGACCACAAAAGGTATGCGTAGGCAGCAACACCTCAATGAGCATCACACTGAACACTGCAGTACCTCAAAGATGTATCCTGAGTCCCCTGTTGTTCACCATGCTAACACGTGACTACATCGCTATGTATAAAACAAAGTACATTAAGTTTGCAGATGATACTACAGTGGTGGGTCCCATCAGCAATGGTGATGAAAAAGCCTACAGAAAGGAGGTGAACCAACTGACTGACTGGTGTGACAACAACAACCTGGCTCTCAGTGTGAATAAAACAATGGAGATAACAGTAGACTATAGGAAGACATGCAAGGTTCATTCTCCACTCACAATCAAAGGAGAAACAGTGGAAAGGGTGAAAAGCACCAAGGTCCTGGGGGTGCAATTCGCTGAAGATTTGTTTTAGTCAATAAACACTAATCACACTGTCAAGAAGGCGCAACAGCATCTACACTTTCTAAGAAGGTTGAGGAGAGCAAAACTACCACCTTCAGTTCTCACAACCTTCTACAGGGGTACCATTGAAAGCATCCAGACTAGTAATCTCTCGGTGTGGTATGGAAACTGCACAGTTTCAGATCGCAAATCTCTCCAGAGGGTGGTGAAAGTGGCGGAGAGAATTATCAAGTTCATGCTCCCATCTATCCAGGACTTGCACACTGCTCAGTGCCTCAGCAGAGCCATGAAAATAATAAAAGACCGCAGTCACCCTGCCCATGGTCCGTTCTCGTGTTTGCCTTCAGGTAGGAAGATACTGTAGCTTTTGTTGCAAAACCACCAGATTTAATAGAAGCTTTTTTAAACAAGCCATCAGACTTCTGAACTCCACTAATAACATGCACCATGCTGGTCACCAAGGTCTGGCGTTACAATGCTGAAGTAATTCACTGACATATGCAATAACTCTATGAAAGTACAATCTTATACCTTATGTGCAATATTAATGATGCCAAGTTAAATTTCTGTGCAATTTGCCAAGTTAGCATTCTGTACAATTTGAAATCTGTCTGATTCTGATCTGTGCAATATGTTGGGTACTGACAAGACATGTAAGTGGAATAGTCTTGGTGCATGTCATTGTACTTGTTACTGCAGTGCATAAATGTCTTACTGCTGTTATTGCTGGATTAGCATTAGTATATGTGCTATTTTTGTATTAATATTATCAGTATATGTTATATGCACATTGAGTTTGAAGTAACGCAATTTTGTTCAGTTGCACTGATGTGCAGTCTGAATGACAATAAAGTTCATTTTGACTTAACTTTTAATTGTTGAGCCTCATCTACTTTCAACCTTGGCATATTTAAGTCTTCCATAAATATTTCCATTTGTGTTCTTTCTTGATTTCCATATTTCTCTGCCTTATTTAATTTTTTATAAAGTTTCTGAAATATCTGTAATACCGCTACAGGATCTCTGATTATTTTTCTTGTTATAAGCTCCTTAGGTTTGGTGACAACCCTTTCTACTTTCTGTTGCCTAAGTTGTTGTTCTAAAAGTTTTTGTGCTCTCGAATTATCAGAAAACAGTTGCTTAACAGCAATCTTCGTAAACCCATGCATATTATCTGAATACTCCCTTATTTTCTCTTTAGCAGTATGCAGTAGTGCCACTTCTTGTTCTGTGAGAGTCCCTTTATTCTGCAATACTTTAACCTTTGTCAGCCCCTCTAAATAATTCTTATTACTTCTTAACCATATATCTTTTTCTTTTATTTCTTCTCTATTTTAAAGCCCTTTTTATCATACTCACTACTTACAAACTTCTGAAAAAATTTCTGTCTTCCCTAATAACTCTTCAAAATGGAAAATCTTCAGGACTTTCTTGACTGCTAAATAATATGTATCATACTTATCCTGAACTGACCAAAAATAATAAACCAATGTATCACTAAGGGGATAGTGGATGGGAGTGGCAGTGAGGAATTGAAACATTTACTGTTATGAGGTAAATGTAACTTACACAGCTGTACTATGTTCATCATTCCCACTGCTGCAGTAACTTATCCAGCCTGAGAGAAGGAAGGGTATGGATCCAGAAGTCCTCAAAGAATGGTCATAGCAAAGACAGTCCTGAATGTCAACAAAGTCTCCAGTATGTAATTCCTTGTACAGGTATCTACAAAGAATGAAATAGCCTTTTCCAATATGCTATAAAAGAAGACAAAACCCCCAGAGAGTATGCCTTAAAACTGCCTGGAAGTGATTTATCATGGAAGAAATAACAAGAGGCAAAAGCCAGAATCAACAACTGGAAATTATCTATTAGACATAACTTGTCCTTTTGTAGTCTCACTGTAAGAAGTATGTAGCTGACAGGCTTTTCTAAAGGACTTGGTGCTGTCAAGATAGTACCCAAGCTGCTAATGCATGTCCAGAATAACAGTAATATTTTCTCCATGATTCTGTGGGTAAAGATAGAACACTAGGACACTGATGGCTTGATTCAAAGAATTCTGAAAAAACTTTGGGTATGAGTAACAGATTTGTGCTTACAAATACCCTGTCCCAAACCCACAGCAGATAAGAGTTTACCCTCCAAATAAGGTTGCAACTCAGAAACTGAGCTTGATGGTGTAACAGCAAATAAAAACAGTTTTCAACATAATGAGCTGTGAATACACCTGATATGTCAGTACAAAAAAAGATGTTTATAACTTTCTTAACAAAAACTTAAGACCCCGGGAAGGGGTAACCTGTTTGCAAGGGGATCGCAGCTGAGACATTGCTATCAGGAAGTGTTTTGTTAAGAAAACATTGTGGGATCCATGGGCACACATACTGAAGTAGCCACTGGATGTACCATGAAAAGGCAGTACAAGGGCCAGGGGCTAGTAACTCATATACATATTAGAGCACCAGTGGTACAAGTCCAGATAGGGCCCTAGTCATTAGGTTGCCTTATGTCAATATAAGATTTTCTAGTCGCAGTGTTTAGTGCCTCCTTTAACACCTGCTGCAGATCCTCAAAAAGAGATGCCTAAAACATATCAGAATACAGGTAGATAATTTAAGATGCAATAGACTGGGGTGAGTTGAACTCCCCATTGTGAGTTAAAAAAATCCAGACACTAAAGAAATTTGTGGTAATTTCCCTTAAGCCAATTCCATAAAAGAGAGAACCAATAGTTCCTGGGCTAAAAAGGATAAACACCCCTCCCCCCAAAAAAAACTTTTTGGAGAGTCCTGAATATCAGAAATACCCTAGATATGAGTGGAAAGTATGGATTACATAACAAATTCCCTTGTAAGGGAATAGAAAGGGTATATATTGTATACTTTGAAAGGAGACCAACACATCTGTTTGAGGTGCTTCCTAGAATTGAATCAATACCTGAAAGATCATCACATTTGGACTATATTCTTGAGGGTCTATCCTGGTTTTGCTCAGTTTGTCACTATCTTTTGCTTTGATGTAAAATAATGTGCTTGGAAGGATAAGGATTGCTGAAGAGCTTATTGCCAAGAGATAAAACCAGCCTGTATAATGGTTATGGCCTTGTGCTACCCTAGCTTACTGATATACCACAACACTATGGTGATGAACAACTGCTTGAAATTTATGAGGTTTGGACTGTCTGAAAAATGCACAGGCCTTGCTCCTTATTCTCAAAGGAACTGTCCACCCAAGGAAACTATAAGGCATGTTTAGATGCAGAATGACTTGGAGGTTGAGGAGAAAAAGGAGAGATTTGTAATTGCTTATATTTGTAATATCTGCTAGTGCAGTTTGATTATACAAGTCCTTGATAGGTGTCTGAAAAATCGGTACTTTTCCGTTATCGGGGCAACAGTCATAATGAGCACTTCGAATCCTAGCACTCATTATAACGTTGATTGTTTAGCTGCTGCTGACGTACACACACTTATTTTCCTGTCAGATGTATAAAATGTGGTCGATCACATTTAATAAATAATGACAATCATTTGACTTCTAGACTTGCTTTATTCCAAATAATGCATGCTGACAGGGTTTAAAAGGAAGTGAATCAGCATGCAATTTTTGGAGAAAAACAAGTGTATAACTCAAATGATTGCCGTTATTTATTAAATGTGATCGACCACACTTTCCTCCTAAAACCGCCGGTTGTAGGGAATGCGGAGGGGTGTGAGCCGACATCAAGAGAGAGTTGAGAGGTATATGTACATGGGACACACATTAATCAGATTGTGTGAAAATGCAGGTAAATGCCATGGTCACACTTGCGGACAGGGTGAAACAGAGAGTAAAAGAAATGCATGCGTGTCTTTTTTTAACATAAATCACAGTCTCAATACTCAAAGCCCTCCCCCCAAAATAAATAAATAAATAGACTGATGTGGTCTTAGTGGTGTTTAATTAACATATACCTGCAATGCACTGGCTTTGCCACATGCCTACAAGGGAGTGTGCTTGCGAGTGTATGGTATAAATGAGCTGTAATATTTTCTCTTTATGAACTGTTAACATTTTCTTACACTTGAATTTCTGCACTTTGTTACCAGCGGCAATACATTTAGGCACTCACATGGTGCTTCATTTCTTTCCTATTTAGCTAATGAACAATAGCTTTTCATTTCCATCTAGTTAGTCCGAGACTGTCATGTGAAAACGAAACGAAATCAGGAAGTACGGGGTTTTGTCCTGCCGGATTATCCCGGTAAACAAATGTTAAGTGAATAAATCAAAATTTAAGGGGTGTGATTATCAAACAAAAGCTACACTGTGACTGGATTTATAGGTTTCCTTCAGCACACTTATCAGTTTTCCCGGTACATTAGTCGAATAATTTATGACGTGCAATTGTCATAATCAGGCAGTATTTGTTGCCCCGATAACGGAAAAGTACCGAAAAATGTAACGTATGCAACTGTAAGTAAACTTGATGCAGATAACTGATCATGCGACTTGGATGCAAAAGTTCGAAGATCTTTTAGGTCCAGTGTTATTTTAAAACTTCCCAGGGGAATAAAAAGCAACAAACTCTGAAGGAGCAGTATCTTGAATATTGGAAATTTCACAAAATGAAATGGGAAAGAGGATGTAAAAGTGGTCTCCAAGAAGGGTCTTCTTTGGTGAGAGAACCATTCTGGAATAACTGCCTTTGCCCTTAGAAAAAATGGCACTGGTACTTTAAATCCTAGGGTAAGCAAAGATGAAGAACCCGAAGAAAAATTCCACCCCTTTTTGTTTGGAAAATTGGGATGGGAAAGGGGTTCACCCGAAAATAAGTCTTTTTTTTTAATATATGCAAACTGTTTCCCTTCTGAACCACTTTTAACCCCAGTAAGCCTGCAACAATCTATAGCCAAAGGGGAATGAAGAGAACCAGTAGAGGCATGAGGAAAGGTTGAATTTACTCATATTGTACAGAGGTATACCACCTAAGAGAGAAGTAAATGCAAGGGTCCTAAGACAGCACCTCTGCAGAATTATACCAAACTTTAAAGCTTTTTTGACTTCCAAGATGGCTGCACACTGATCAACAACTTAATTTCAGCTCTCTTGTGTGAAAAAACACAAAAACAAAACTGAGAAATGATAGCTAGTAATTCTGTCAGCTTGACTAAAATTAAATTCTGATTAGTAAGTACCCTGCCTGGATGTCAACAAAGAAGAAATTTAGAGAACCTCAAAGAAAATCAACCAGAAAAGATAAAGAGAAAACACTGAACATGAAGAATCCTCCCGCTGTTCAGCAAAAAGCAGTTCAGGCTTCAGCTTTGGTGTAAGATATGGTTTCCAGTAATTTAGAGGAAAAAATAAATCAAATGTACTCATAAGTGATTAAAATAAATGAAAATATGAAGGAATATATCAATTCAAATAACAAAACATTAGAAAAAAATCTGGTGTTAGTGTCAGTTGCCTTCAAACTGACACTAGCATCAGAACTCACAAAGGATGAAATCAGACAAAAAAACTTCACCAAGGCAAACTATATCCTCCTAGGTGAAAGTATAAATGCATTCCAAGCTCCATGCCAAGCTGAAAGTGGTAACTACGCTGAAGCTTACACTAAAGCCCTGTACGATCACTTGCATAAGTGTATAAACTTGTCTGTACCAGACAGAATCAAAGCCAGAGCCCCAAGTAAAATCAAGCTGCCATGGTGGACTTCCAGCATCAACAAACTCTAAAATAAACACAAAAAGTTGCTGTTCAAGAAAACAAAGACATGGACCCAACAATGGAAAAGCACCCTCCTCAGCCTTAACAGGCAAAGAAGACAACTTGTCAAATCCTCCAAGAGCTCCTTGAGAGAAACCTAACAAGTACTGCCAAGGATACAGATAAGACCTTTTACAGCTACATATGTCACTTAAATGCTAGGACACAAACATGTGCAGAACTGGTTGCCAACGGTATCACACATGCTGACCCCAGAGAAATAGTGAATCTGCTAGCAGATAGGTTTGACAAAAAATTCACTCCATTATCCCCTCCTAACTTACAACAAAGCCTCCCCCCCCCCACACCTTACATATCTAAAGAGCAGGTCCTAGAAACCCTGTCCAAGGCAAAGAACACAGCCTCTACGGGACCAGATGACATTTCAGGATGTCTTCTAAACAGGCTAAAACATGAACTAGCATCACCATTAAGTACTCTTTTCAATCACAGCCTAACCACAGGCTTTCTTCCTGTGGAACGGAGAACAGTTACAGTTATTCCCCTCTACAAAGGTGGCCTAGCAAAAGACCCAGGGAATTACAGATCCATAAGCCTGACCAGCCTTATCTGTAAGGCCATGGAACATATTTATTTATTTTACATTTGTTAACCGGGGGTGTCTGACTGAGCCAAAAAGGCCCCTTTTCAGCAGAGGCCCGGGGAGAAAAGCTCCACAAAGAAAAATTACAGACACATTTAGTTATTTATACATGATCAGTATACACACAAATTACAAGAGACATGTTTTTACAGTGGTATGCGGCACATAAACAGTTACAGTGGAGAGAACAAACAAAAAATATTAATTTTAAAAATAAAGGTAATTAATAGATTTGTGGTGTACAGCTGAAATTTGGAACATAGGTAGAATACATACATAGTACACAGGTACAGTACATACATTGTAGATTAGCCAGTGTTTGTGAGTAAGACTGAAAACTATTATCAAGTGCTCTAGATTTAGTATATATATGTTATCCGCTTTCACTAGCCTGGGGAGCAATCGTGGCACTGCCAACTTTGCTTGAGATGTTGCCTGATGAGGTCTTTAAAGGAGGCTTTGGATAATGTGTTTTGAATGCTAGTAGGAACAGAGTTCCATTTTTTAGCCACTGAACTGCTATATAGTGCCTCTCCAAAGCTATTGTAGCTGTTGGTGACTTCTAGTAGTAGTTTGCTTGATGATCTAAGAGGCCTTTTGGCTGAGTTATGTTGTACTAGGTTTTTGAGGGCAGGAAACTTATTGGGGAGGTAATAGATAGAATGACAGAGGCAGAGCTGATTGTAGGTTAGGAGGTTGGGCAGTTCAAGCCAGTGGAGCTGTCTCAAAGCAGTACAGTGATGAGTTCTATATGAGCAATTTGCAGCAAAGCGGGCAATTCTGTTATACAGGCTTCCATTTTGCTTTGTTCAGTTTTGTTGAGATTAGTCAGAATAGGAGATGCATAGAGTAGGGTGGATAGAAGTTGGGAGCGAGCAATGGCTGATCTTGTGTTGTTGGTAAGAAATGGTTTGATACAGTAGAGTGACCCCAGTTTGGCATCTATTTTTTAATAGTTAAGTTGAGATGACTATCAAATTTTAGGTGGGAGTCTATGGTTATTCCCAATAGCTTAGCCTGTGCCACTGGAGCAATTGGAGTAGCATTTGTGGAGTAGATAGTGAATTGACTGTTAGTGTTTTTGTTAGAACTAGTTATAAAGTTATAATCATAAGCTGAGTTTTCTTTGGATTGAGGATAGGTTGGGCTTTGGTAAGGTAGTTTTCAACATCAGAGAATGATGGTTGAGTTGTTTGCAGGAGGGTGGGAATGTTTTGTGCAGCACAGATTAAGGTAGTGTCATCTGCATACTGAATTATAGATGCATGCTATGTGAAGGTCATTTGTGAAGACTGTGAATAGTAGTGGTCCTAAGATAGAACCCTGTGGGACTCCTATAGTTATGGGCAGCTGAGGAGAGAGAGAAATTTCCCATTTCACAGCTTGGTACCTGTCAGTTAAGTAGCTTTTGAACCAGGTAAGAGTGGAATTTGATAGATGATATTGGTTTAGTTTGTTTAGCAGGATTTGGTGTGAGACTGTGTCAAATGCTTTGGACATATCCAAAAAAAGAGTTGACACTTGTAGGCCTTCATTTTTTAGACGGTTTACTGTGTTTGTGAAGCAGAGGAGGGCTGTAGTGGTACTATGGGCAGGTCTGAAACCATGCTGAGTAGGTGACAGGATGTTGCTGTCTAGGAGATAGTTTGGCATCTGGGTATGGATGCATTTTTCTAGGATTTTGGCCAGGGGGGAGAGTAAAGCAATGGGTCTGTAGTTATTAAGTTCAGTGGAGGTCCCGCCTTTATGTATGGGTGTAACATAGGATATTTTCCAGAGTTTGGGCACATAGTTTTCAACAATTGATCGGTTTATGAGAGTGGAGATTGGGATAGCAATAGCATCTGCTGTGAGTTTCAAGAAATAGCTGGGGAGTAGGTCGGCTGCTGTTGATGAGGTTTTTAGTTTGAAGAGCATGCTTTTGATTGAAGTGGTGGAAACTGTTTTGAGGGTAAAGCTTGTATTAGTGTTATTTGTGTTGGGGGGGGGGGGTAATGAGGAAGGAACTGTCCTGTGATACTAAGGATAGAACTGAGTTCACAAAGTGGGAGTTGAATTGTGTTTTGATGGGAACTTTAGTGTTAGGGGTGGTTGGTTTGGGGGTAGCCTTTTGGGTGGATTTTATTAGCTGGTTTACATTTTTCCAAAATGTTTGCGAGTTGAGTTGGTATCTAGTTTGTAATGTTGTGTAGTCGGATTTTTTGTCCAGCCTAATGCATTTTTTTGCACAGTTGCGCAGTTCTTGGTAGTTAGATAGGCTTTGTGTTTCTTTGTTTTTTTGATAGTAAAGTCAGGCAGTGTCTCTGGATCTGAGGATTTGTTTGTTTTTTTTACTGAGCCAGGGGTTTGTAGAGGTTCCAATCTTGATTTTGCGCAAGGGAGCGACAGTGTCTAGGTGTTGTAGAAATGTTTTGTTGAAATATGCTACAGCCTGGTCAAGTGGGAGGGTTTTTAGGGGAGTCCAGTCACAGTTACAGAGTAAAGTGTTGAGGACCTCAGGAGAGAATTTTTTTCTGTTTCTAGTGGAAATATAGTTAGTGGTTTTGCATATGCTTTTCCTACTACGTATAAAGTATATTATGTTGTGGTCACTTAAGGTGTCTGGGAGACTGCCTGTGTGAGGGTACAATGTAGGGTTGTTAGTTAGAACCCAGTCAAGGATGGATTCCCCTTTTAGATTTTTTATCACATCTAGTTGGAATTTGGACTAGCTGCTGGTAGCAATGGATATTTATTAGATTACTTGGTGGTTCTGATATACAGGTGAACCAATCTACGTTGAAGTCCCCCAGAATAAGGGTTTCTTGTGAGTATGTGGAAGAACACCAGGATAAGAAGTCTTCAAGGCTAGCAGGTGTATTACCAGGTGGAATATATATCACAATTGTGGTGATGACCTTTTTAGGGTGAAGTTGAAGTTGTGAGATAAGTATGTCCTAATTATTGGGGGAGGGGAGGAGTTTGGTAAGTGATGGACAGTTAAGTTGGACTTGTACAGTAAGGCAGTTCCACCCCCTTTATGAAGTGGTCTGTCTTGTCTAATGATATTGTAGCCGGTAGGGAGAACTTCTGAGTTAGCTATGTTTTTATTTAGCCAGGTTTCTGTTAAAGCAACTATGTCTGGGGAGTAGTGTGCTATTGTGGCCTGGAGTTCAGGTATTTTATTTTTGATACTTCTAATATTAATATTTAGCATTAAAACATGGTTGGTTTTGCTGCTGTTGTTGATTTGCCCAGTGATGAAGAAAGTGGGGGTGTTATTTTCTGACATTTGTGTTGGAGCAGTTTGCGTTAGACAGGATGGATTTGGGCCTGGGTTGGGATGGATATCCCCACTTATGGTGAGCCTGGAGTTAAAATGGTTATACAGATGTTGGAGTTTGGTGAGGAGTGTGAGAAAGTATTGTGTTTTTTTGGAGTAGGAATAAGAGCATATGTGTTTAGTTCTGAATTGGTCCATTATGTAGTTCTTGATTAACTGTGGGCAGATATTATTATAATGTGTGGTGTCTGTATACAAGAGTGCATAATGTAGTGTTGTGCTACTAAGTTTAGGGATACTGCTAGAGTGATAACTTGTGGTGTTGTAAAGAATTATGAGAAGACAGACTAGACTTAGTTGTGTGATAGTCATGGTTATAAAGTTTAAGTTGTTTCTAGGTGGGGGTTCTGAACAGGAATTATAGGGTTGCACTGTATGTGGATGGGGAAGTAGTGTGGGTGATGTAAAAAATGCCTAGTGGGAATGACAGTGGTTGGGAGTATTTTGTGTGGAGCAAGTTGGTGTGGTATAATGTGATATGACTTTAGGAGTTGTGATTGGTGGAGGTGATGTGAGAGTGAGCTGTGGGTGTGGCTGTGATTACTATAAATGTAGAGGTAGTGGAGGTGGGTGGGAATAGGGGGCAGGGCAGGGGAGCGAAGAGAGCCTGAGTGTTAGCGAAGGCGAACGGAGCGGGGCAGAGCCAACCAAGACAAGAGAAAAAGTATTACTTTACAAATCTGAACACTTTAAACAAATTCCTGAGGTCTAATGGCTTACCCGCAAGCAGAATGTAATTGCTGAAGAGCACTTGTGTCCTGGTGGGAGACTAGAAATTTAAAGATGGCTCCATGCTCAGCAGGATTCTAATATAAACTTTGTATTGGGGGAGGGAGACAACACAAGGGGTGTAAACCAGGTGGAATGCAAAGAAACCAGAGAGGCAATCAGTGGAAATCAGTGAAGGCGACAGAGGGGGTAAAGTGAAGGAGAGAAGAGACAGCAAAGTTTATTAAGGTTGAAAGTGCGTCTTCACATTGACTTGCATTAGTAACCTTCAGGTTGAAAGTGCGTCTTCACATTGACTTGCATTAGTAACCAGTTTGTGCACAGGTTAGAGTAGGGAGATACATTAGCAATGAAGGGGAATGTATAGAGATGCAAATAAACAGGTGGGCCTCCAAGTGATACAAACTAGGCAGAAAGCACTGAGAGGGCTGCTTGATGGTTAATTTAGTCACAGGGATGTGAATTAAATGTATACTGTACTAGCGGGGGGGGGGACACAAGGCTGCAACAGTCAGTTTTATTAGCAAGCTGAGAACTACTAAGAAATACTGCTAATGTAATAGCTTCACTCTCATAAAACATACCTGCTCTTGAGGCTCAAAATGTATATCCTTGTTTAGTTTGCAGTACTGATTCCTTCTTATACTGTATGGGTGGAGTGGTAACCGCAGACTGCAGATTTACTTGAGTTTGCTCTGACGAGAGAGAGAGAGTGAAAAAAAAGAGAGGATGAAGCTAGTAGAAGGAGACAAAGACAGGTCAAAGGAAGTAATGAGGAGATAGGAGTGTGTAAAAGATACAAATCTGACGATAGTGTGGATAAAGCAGGAGAATAGATGCTACTGCTACAGTTTGAGAGTGATTCAACAGTAACCACATCACAGTGCCATAACTTAGTTTGAAAACAGGTTGATAAATCATGCGCAATACATTTATCAGCCAGTTATCCTGTGCATACAAGAAAAAGGAAAATGAACACAACAGCACAGCTGAAGCAGTAGCAGAGATGACTGTAGTGCTAAATCAGTAAATACTGTTTCTAACTCCAAGACTAGGTCAGTTAGATGTACACTACAGTTATAACAGCAGTTTTAGTAGCATAGAGACAACATAGCTGCATATCATTATGGACCTCATAAATAAAGACATAGGTGACCTCCAAACCCTGGATCCTACAAAATTTGGCTTTGTGAAGGGCAGATCCTGCCTGTTAAATCTGGTGGATTTCTTTGAAAGTGTGATCAAGGCCATAGATGAGGGAAAATCTATGCACACAGTATACCTTGACTTGGCAAAGGCTTTCAACACAATCCCACATTCAGGCATTACTGATAAACTTAGCAAACTGAATGTAAACCCTTTGATGTAAGATGAGTTGCCAACTGTCTCACAAACCGGACACACATTATCATAGTGGGTGACTATACATCAACCAGCATACCTGCTACCAGCAGGGTGCCACAGGGGTCAGTGCTGGGCCCCCTACTGTTTGGTATATACTTCTCAGAAGTTCAGGTCAAAACTAAAGGGTTTTGGCTGACCAAGTTTGCAGATGACTGCAAATTAGGTGCAATCAATGAATCCCCAAATTACATCAGTATACTCCAGGAGGGTCTCACACAGACCAATGACTGGTGTATTAGTCACAGTCTCAGAAATGCATCATTCCCTTTGGCACAAACAATGTCTCTTCATATTATCAAATCAACAACAATACCCTAAGTACCCATGAAGTGGTAAGAACCTGGGATCACAAGTTGACCATGACCTTAACTTTGACCAACACGTGTCTACCATTGTAAGGAAAGCTTTCCACATACCTCACTTGATTAGTAAAGGCATCAGCTCGAGAGCAAAAGAGGTTATAACCCCCCCATACCTGGCACTTATCCAGCCCATAATTGAGTATAATGCCCCATTCAGTATGTACCATACTAAGCACCTGCAGCAATTATAGAGATCTCAGAGGTTTCTAGCAAAGAAGATCAAGGGCCTCCGATATATGCCTTACACAGACCAACTAAAGTCCCTGTCACTATACTCCATATTGGATAGACTTCTTAGGGAAGACTTATCCCTGGCCTACAAAGCAACCCAAGACCCAAACCTAATGAACTTATTGCATATCCGTAAATCAAATGGGTCTAGGGCTAGCCGTTCTAGGGACTTAAATATGGTCTGCAACTTAAATAGAACTTGCTGGAGGGACAGATTTATCTCCCAGCAACTGCCATGTCTCTGGATTAGGCTACCAATTCATGTGAAACAGAGCACCTCTATGACACAGTTCAAGAGGAACCTGGACGAGTGGATGGGACACATTAAAGTCTTACCAGGGATAATGCCCGCAACTGTCCTGGACATGGGCAGTCCTCACTAAATGCAATCTTGGGTAGTGACTAGTATTTCTACAGTATTACATTGGGTTGAAATGGCTAGGCTTAAAATGACCTCCGGGTTGACAGCCTAGTAATCTCCTATGATCCTTTCACTAGCTACTCAGATGAACTGAAAAAACTGTAAAAATTAGTGACTGAAATGAAGAAAAGGCTGGCTGAGTATGACACTTCTAAAGAAGATCCGTTTCAAAAAATTGAAAAGTTAGAAGACAGAGCACCCAGACAAAACTTGAGATTTTCTGCTGTACCAGAGAAATTGGAAGAAACACAGTATATTAATTTTAAGAATGCTTAAATAAGCAATTGGATTGGTACTGCACAGTATGATTTGCTAATTAAAAGGGCATATGGAGTGTATGCTCCAAACCTAGGAATGAAAAAGCAGCCAATACCTGTATTAGTAAAGATGTAATCATACCAGCAGAAAGAGTTGATCCTGATAAAACTGTACCAGAAGGGCAAATTATTAAAAAAATTGAAGCCAGTAGAGTGTTAGTGGGAAATTATTGTTCACTGCACACCAGGCAAAAGACAAACAAATTTATCCCACCAATTAGGAGATATTGGGTATTCAGCTGTCTTCAGAATATTTTTCCTGCAGGATCAACGTCAGTTTTGGATGCAGAACAGGATAAAGAGGAAATGAAACAAGTTTATCAAACAAAATGTGAGCCAGCAAACAGAAGCAGACACTACTACTCATTCTTCTGACAACAACGCTCATAGAGAGAGTTTGCCAGTGAAACCTTTTCCAATGTTCCAAAGGAAAATGCTTGAGACAGAAAAAAAGAATAGAAGCTGACTAGAAGAATCTGAAGTGCTTTTGATATTGATCCACAGTCTGGTGTTGAGAGATGGAGATGGAGATGGAGATGAAAAGGGAGAAAACCAGTAACCCTGAAATTAGTGAATAAACAGGAAGCTATAAAGCACTGATCACATTTGCAAAATATGGATTTGCAAGAAAAAGTGTCTGAAAAAGACTGGATTTTCATTGACTTTGTTAAATTAGTGGGTAGACTGTAAAGCATATACCCAGCTTTATGTCATTAATGTTTAAAAGGACACTAAAAGTGGAAAAGGTAAGTGTAAGTAAAACAATTTTAGTTCTTAGTATTTGTATAAAACATTTCATAATATAAAATGCATGCTTTCTATAATAAAGTAGTTTTGTGTAGTGTGTAGTCAGAACTACTTTAAATGGGACAAGTCCTTTCAATGACTGTTTATCTGTTAAAAGTATTAATTAAACAAGAACTTTTTTAGTAGTAAGAAATGTACAATTTACAGTATAATGAGAGAAAAAAGGCTGGACAAAAGCAAAGTTTAATGTTAAAAGTCTGTGATTTCCGGCTGCTGGGGTGGTGTGGTATATAAAAGTGCAGTGGTTACATTTTAGGTAGAATTATGATATGTTCTCTTATTTTTGCAAGGGTGAATGCCTAGATTAATGTAATTGGTTTAAGCTATAAACAAGTGCTTTTGTAAGCAAGTATGCTTGAAAAATAAAACAAAATGATGACAGCTATGGAAAATGTCAAGTTTCTACCATCTGCAAAGGTATTACCTTTTTTTTCCCATTAGCAAATGTTCTGTGGGATTCAAGAAGTCTGCATCTGAAGGCAGTTGTACATTTTGTTCTGAGTGAAATTTACAAAGATTCCTTGCCAACTACTTTCACATGTAGAAGAGTTGTCTAAGGGTACAAGCAATTAATCTTGAAAGTTCTGAGCATTCTTTGCTGAGGGAGATGCACAGTTTAAAGGTGCAATGGCAAGCACTTCAATAAAAAATAAAAATTTAAGTTGTGGGAAGTGAATAAAAGATAGCAGCTACTCTAACAGCCTTAATATTTTAATGCATTTAACAGAACACTGTATAGTTTAGTTTTATTTAAATACAGTCAGTGCACTTTTTCTAAAAATATATCTCATTCATCCTGGCAATAATTTGAGAAAAGAAATCACCTCTTATGAGGAAAAGTTTTCTTCTGTATCAGAAAATTGGTTTAAAAAAATCTGTATGATACGAAGCTCTGCCTCTTTCCATAGGTTATCAGGATTGACCGTCTATAATAACTACTTAAGCTTAGGTCAGACAATTATATTTTCTTACAGATACCATGATTTCAGGTGAAAATTAGTTTAACTTTCTTATTCTTTTTAGGCATCTTATGTGACTAACTAGCTTTGTTTACTGAGAAAGTTTGACTGGGGCTAATCTTAGTTTTAGTGGAGGCCCGGGGAGAAACACTCCTCAGTTGTTATAGATACAAAGTACAGACAGCTTTACAAATATATAAATAAAGTAAGATAGTTGGAGTTTTACACTTCACATGGAGAAAAGCTATATAGTTTTTACACATACAAAATAAAGAAGATGTAAATTTTTCGTACATAAATTAAAACACTGTGGCATTATACATTGCAGCCAGCTTTCAAAGCTATAGGGCACCTTCCCTGCACCCAAACCATCAGGCAGCTCAAGATGAGCTGAATAAAAAACAAGTTTAGATGCAAAGCCCTTCAGAGCTCTCCTGCCAAAACAGAGAAGGAGGCTTTTCCCTGAAAGGACAATGCTACAAATAACAAAAAATAAATGTCACACCCTAGGATAAAGCTCCACCCCCTTACCCATACTACCCTGCAACCTCCTTCCAATCCTCAGATCATGTTTGCCACCTGCACAAACAACAAAACAAACTAACAACCTGAGAAAACCTAACTTAGAGACAAAACAAAACTCGAGCATCCAAACCTCAAGTTCAGCTAAATAAGTATTCAGGTTAGGGGGAAGGAGGGAGGGACGGTTGCTGACAAATGAAGTTACCTACTCAGATGGAACGTTATGGTGAGTACATAACTTCTATATCTGAAGTAGTTAACTACATTTGATCAGCAACCTGTGGGACAGAGTCCCCAGTTACCCGAAATCTTGGGAGGCCTTCAAGGAAGAATATTCCAGACCACTGCAGAGCCAAAAGCAGCCCTTCCTCTAGACACCAAATTTAGCTTATAATGAGAAATAAAGGTGTAAGAGGACGCCCAGGTAGCCACTGAATAAATGACATCCAGGGAAACTCTAGACCAGAATGCAGCAGACATTGCCATAGAACATGTAGAATGAGCATGAACTCCCATTGGTTCTGCCAAGCCAGATTCTCTATATGCTAAGAGGATACAACTGGAAATCCATCTGGCAAGAGTCACTTTAGAAATCAGTTTCCCTAGAAAAGATTTTGCAAAGGAGATGAAAAGTTGGTCAGATTTATGAAAGACAGCCGTCCTGTGTAAATAAAAACTTAACTGTCTGTGAACATCCAGTAAATGAAGTTTATACTCACCTTTGTTCTGGTAATAGGGGGAAAAAACAGCATATTAATGGATTGATTAATGTTTGTCTCGGAAGCAACTCTGGGAAGAAAAGAGGGATTAGTCCTGAGAGATACCCTGTCCTTGTGAAATACAAGGTATGGAGGTTTGATAGAAAGAGCCTGAAGCTCTGACACTCTTCTGGATGAGGTAATGGCCACCATGACAAGAACTTCAGATCAATGGAAAATTAGTCTTGAGTAGAATCCGGATCCTATCTGGTCTGGAGGGACTATTTGGATGACTCTCTTTCTTAGCAGCTTTTCTATCTCTAGTGCTGCTTCTTCCCTTTGACTGGGTGGAACATCGGGAAGGTTTTTTGGAGGGGCAGGACAAAGATCGAAGGGGATATGATAACCTCTGGTTATAATCCTTTGTATCCAAGAATCAGTGGTAATGGTTAGCCAGGCAGAAGGGGACAAGGAGAAACGTCCCCCAACCACCTCCAGAGGAAAGGAGTTGGGCCACTCTTCAGGAGCGCTGGTAGGTTTGACCAGGGAAAGAATCCCTGGAACCCTGGTTACGTGGACCCCCTCTGCCCCGAAAGGACCGTCTTCCCTGTGAGTTTCCCCCTCTGCCTCTGGGGGAGACATCGGCCTGTGTGTCACGGAAAGGACCCTGAGATTTCTTGAACCACATCTTCCCACTCTTTTGGTTGCAGGAGAAAGCACGTTGAGGGGAAGAATAACGGACACCTACGGCAGAAAGGGTCTTACCGTCCTGTTCACATCTGGCCAGTGTGCTTTTAACTTTGGGCTCAAACAATGAGGAGGCCTCAATGGGAGCGTTAAGAAAGGCAGCCTTAAAGGGTTCCGCGAAATTGCACAAGCGCATCCAGGCGTGTTGTCTCAAGACCGCAGCTGAACCCGCTGCTCTAGCTGCTCCTTCTGATGCGTGAGATATCAGCCGCATAGAGGAGTTAGATATAGATTCAATGGCGGCCAGCTGAGAGGCCACTTTGTCATAGGCCTCATCAGACATGGCACCAGCCAAGATTTCAGAGAGCTCAGAAATCAGATCCCTTTGAAGCCTGGTTAAATGTGCCAGATAATTCAGGGACCTGATAGTAAAAGTCGCTGAAGCAAAGGTGCACTTCCCTATCCTGTCCAGGGCCCGGGACTCTTTGTTAGGCAGATGGACAGTCTGGCTTTCTTCTTCTGACAGATCGTTTTTTTGTTGCGGCCGCCACCACCAAAGCATCCACAGGAAGACCTTTGGACCAATGGGGATCCGAAGCAGGAGGGGACAAAATCTTATCTGGCCTCCGGGGAATAGCTTTGACGGTATCAGGAGCCTTCCAAGTGTGCTGCACGATTAGCCGGACAAGTTCATCAGCAGGTGGAGTAACCCAGGAGGTAGGAGGCCAGGTGCAAAAGGCCTGCAGGAACACAGATTCTTCAGAGGTCAGATTAGAGGACTGTCAGTCACCTCTCTGTTTAGGATTTCGAGGATATCACCAAAGGATACCTCAGAGGGTGACCAAGAGGATCCTTCCCCCTCATCACAATCTGTGTCTTCACTAAGGGACTCCTCTGTGGAGTCCATGTGCTTCCTCTTACACAAACTTTTTCGGTGGACCTCCTCAGTGGGAGGAGCTGGAGAAGACAGCAGAAAAGGGGATTCTTGTGGGAATATGTCATGAAGCCCTTACACCCGGTGTCCGCTAGGTGCGACTTGTGAAACCAGTGTACCAGAGGAGGGCAGAGGTATAGACAGTCCAGTATCACCAGCAGCAGTGACGACCTTCTCCATCAGTTGGAAGGCTGGTCCACCCAAAGAGGAGTGCATGTCTAGGGCAAACTATGCGTGTCACAACTGACATCCTGGGTCATAGAAAAACTTTCCTGCCATGAAGGCAACTGCGGTTCCTTAGTGAGATCCATAAAGGGGACTGCAGAAGGAGAAGACAGTGCTATATCCATGGACTTCCAAGGCAATGAAGAAGGAGAATAAGAAGGGGTCTTTGGAGACTGGTGATCACCTCTCAAGGAAGGATAGTTCCTGAGAGGTGGGATACCTCTGGCCAAGAGCACCTGATCCACAAGACACAACACATCATGTTCGGAAAGGCTTTTAGTGGACCTCACGGAGACTGAGGGAGAAACAGGCCTGTCCACAGAAAAGGCAAACTCGGTGCCCATCTCATCTGTCCGCACCGAGGACAGCGGTGCCGAGATAGACTGGACTATGGTTGTCTGCACCGAAGAAGTCATCGGTGCCGAGGTCATGGTCTGAACCAACACAGAGATCTGTGCCGAAGTGGTTGTCAGTGCCGAAGCTGGAACCGACAAAACTGGAGTCAACAATAAAGGCATCGGTTCCGAGGAAGATCTCCGAGCCGACGTGGTCAAGGTCTGCACCGACTGAACAGTCGGTGCCGATACAGTGGTAATAGTCTGAACCGAGGAGCCCCTCTGTGCCGATATAGCAAAGGCTGCAGGAGAAGACGGAGCCAAGATCAATAATGGAGCTGAAGGCCTCGGTGCCAAAGGTCTAGGCACCGAAAGCACTGGGGCTGACTGAGTGAACTCCGGAGCTGAAACTTTAGCTTTTTTAGGTTTTGGTTGGCGGGAGTAAGATTTAGCCTTAGTAGGAACATCCAAGATCTTCTTATGGTTTCTAGGAGGGGTTAAGGCCTCCGACTTTGAAATAGCCTCTGAAAAGGGAGATTTAAGAAGTCCCTTCAGTAACAGCTTTTTTTTCTCTCCAACAAGTTTCTATTCGAAAAGTTCTCACAAATAGTACAGGGTGGGTCAACAGACAAATGGGAAGCTCCCAAACAATAAACACACAAGAGTGTGCATCAGAAGTAGGAAGTTTGTGTCCACAATCAGAACACAGCTTAAACCCCAGACTACCTTTCTTATCTGCCATGAAGGCAAATTAATTAACAGAAAAGGTACCAGCAATGGTACAAGAGAGTACCCAAAAGTATGAGAGAAAAAAGGGGAAAGGATTACCAACGATGGTAAAGAGAGATACCTCGCGGTAAAAGTGGTAAAGAAAAGATTAGAAAAACCTGAAGAAATTATGCATGCTAAATATGATAGGGTAAGAGACAATGAAATATAAACTTTTCTGACAGAAAAGTAACCTAAAAAACTATCAAACAACAAATAACTGTACTTAGCTCATGAGAAGTAGCTTGACACGACTGAATGGCAACGCGGCAAACAAAATCTGAGGTAACTGGGAGAGGGGGATTACGGGTAAGAGTTTAGCTTGAGAGTTTGAAGCTGACGCGAGCTTGGAAAATGGCCAGCTCAGTTCTGAGGTCGGAACCGATACCCATGCGTAAGGAATGAACGAGGATTAACAATATCAGATAACCTTTTCCATTTGTTACTATATGATTTTCTAGTAAAAGGCTTTCTTGTCTCCATTAGTACTTGCTGCATTTCCTCAGAAAAAAGGTGCCTAAAAGGAATTAAGATCCTATCATCCAGGTAGTCAACTGAAGATAACTGAAATCAGGGTGTAACAAACAGCCCTGTTTTTATGTGACTAGATCCATTCTGTGAGGAAGCTTGTGGAAAATTGCCCCTGGCCATTTCCAAAAGAAGGCAGAACCATGATTGCTTGAGCTAGAAGGGAGTCATCACAATGATATTGGGGAATTCCTTCTGAATCTTCAGAAGTGCCCTGGATACTAGTGGAAAGTGTGGAAAGGTGTACTTGAACATTCCTGTCCAAAGAACAGGCATCTGTCTTCCAGGCCTTCTTGCATGGAGTCCTGGAACAGAATTTTTCCAGAGATTAATCAAATCTTGGAAGACCCCTGATGTATTTTCCATTTGGGAGGGTCTGCCCTAGTCCTATTCAGCTTGTTTGCCACGGAGTTTTGCTCTGATAGAATGCAGGATGCCTGTTGAGTGAGATTGTGCCATGATGCTATATTCAAAGCTAACATGGCTAGTCTGTAAAGGGGATACAACCTGGTTGCCTCTTGCTTGTTGATGTACCATGACTGTGGTATTGTCAGTAACCACTTGAAGAGGTTCCAAAGACCATAGATGATTCAGAGGGTTGAGTGCCTTGATCAGGGCAAACATCTCCTGGATATTTATGTGCTTGGTGTCCCATACCCTTTGCACTTTTATCACTCCAGAAACTGCTCCCAAGCAAAGACTTAAGCATCTGTGGTGACTGATTGCTTTGGAACAGGATGGAGAAAAGGAGACTTGATATTTAAGGATATCTGTTGTCTCAAGCCAAAACCTTCTCTTCTGATAAAAAATGGTGTAGATGCTGGGACAAAAGAGATATCAGACACCACTGTATCTTTCTCATGGGAAGTCTTCCCAATGGTATCATGAGAACCATAGATGGTATGAGGCCCAAAATTCTGAGGTAATCCCTCACAGTGACTGACGTCTGAATAAAAAACATTAGAAATAGATCTAGATAAAGATCTATTTTTTTACCTGTGGAAGAAAAGCTGTTTGAACTGAGGTGTCTAGTTGACATCCCAGGAACACAATCTTGTGTGATGAAGTCAAAAAAGGCTTTTGAATGTTCTGTTGGAATCCTAGCTTGTGTAAGAGATCTCTCACCAAAGAGAAACTCCTGTCATTTTGAAAAAAAATCTCTGCAAAGATAAGCAAGTTGTTTAAATATGGAAAAATGTTGATACCCTGTAACCTACAATAAGCTAGAATTGGAGCCAGACACTTTGCGAGCACTCTTGGTGGAGTGCATAGTCCAATGGGTAAGGCAGAGAATTGACAATGTGATCCAGTCACACAAAACATTAAGAAACACCTGAAGTCTGGATGAATAAGGATGTGATAAGTATCTTTTAAGCATAATGTTACCAGGAAACTTGAAAGAGGAAGGAAAGGTAATCGGTTATGAAGCGACATAACTTTGAATTTGTGCATCATCACAAGTAGGTTTAGGAAAGCAAGATTCAAAACTGGTCTCCAAGTATATACTTTTTTTGGTCAATAAAAACATTTTTGAATAAAACTCCTTCCTGACCTGGGAAGGAGGAACTAGTTCTATCATTGCTTGGGACAGCATTTGATAAGGAACAGGAAGAAACAAGATCTGCAGGATGAAGAATGATCCCCTGGAAAAGAAGAATTTCCTCCTGCTGCCATCTGTAATGCTATAGAATGATTTTCAGAACCCATTTGTCTGTGATAATCTGTTGCCAAAGAGAAAGATGGAGATTCAGATTTTCTGGAAAAGAATAAAGGCTGGGGTAGAAAGGGGTCACAAGGTCTCCTGAATAATTATTCAGACTTGTTGGACTGTCATTTGTTTTGGGAGGATTGATAATTCCTTTTAGAACCTTCTTGCAACTTCTTTTTAATGTCTGTTTACCTGAATTCTTTTGAGAATGTTTATTCTGTTTTTGCCAAAACTGGATGAGAAGAAAAAAAAATCCGTTGGACAATTTGGAAAAAGAAGGCTGAAAAATCTTAAAGAGATTCCATGGATTAATTTGCCCCTTTCATCATACTTTTTTGATCACCTCTGCAGCAGAGGGCACACACACACTAAATCTCCACCTAAGGGAGAATTTAAAATCTCATTTTTAAATCATCTGGGAGGTTCTGAAAATCCAGCTAAGCAACAGCACCAGCAGCCATATCCCTGTAAGAAGTATTAGCACAGACTGCAACCAACTGTGCAATAGAAAAAACTAAGTTATTTAAGCAGGTTTTTTTTTCCATGAGAAGAAACTCTAGATGAAATTTTCTCATACTTTCACAACATGTTTGAACAAACTGTAACATACTAGTCTGAAATTTTAAAATTCTGAAAATCAAAGTCGCAGAAGTATACACTTTTTTCCCTTTCCTAGCAACAAATGTTCCAATCCGTATTAGAAAGAGTAGGTTTAGAATTATCTAAGTGCTTAGCAGCAGTG
Organism: Protopterus annectens; assembly: GCF_019279795.1. Classification (NCBI taxonomy): domain Eukaryota; kingdom Metazoa; phylum Chordata; order Ceratodontiformes; family Protopteridae; genus Protopterus; species Protopterus annectens. The sequence goes on from NC_056741.1 coordinate 1,552,913,318, forward strand.
TAGTCAACTAGGCTGTAGCTGCCGGGTCAGGTTTGTTAATGGTGTAGAAAAATGTAAAAAGACTGAGGAACTTTATACATCCTATCTGCCTTTTTAGGGACAGCTTGCTGAGTATCAGGAAAATTCCAGGCAGTAAGACACACATCCCCTAAAGCAGACAGGAAAGGAGGAATGGGTATAGGTTCTAGAAAATTCTTCTGTAACAACTCGTAGTATTTTCTGGGGAGACTGAAAAACCTCAGCATTCTCCCACTGAAAACACCAGGACATTCTAGCAATAGTCACAGAGAAAGAGAAACCCCAACAGGAAGAATCAGAAATGGAGCTCTCCTCTGAGTCTGAATACGAAATCTGAGAACAAAGCCCTGAATCCATCCTTGCATCTTCCTGTTTAGACTCAGAATCTTGAATCTCTTCAGGAAAAGAGGCTTCCCTTTTCTTTTATCAGAAACTACTTTGCAGGAAGTATCTATAGCCTGAACTAGACCATGAGCCAGTCCCAGTAAACTACTCCTAGCCAAAGAAATTTGAAGAGGATTAGATACATGTTTGATTTTCTGGGGGGGTAGCTGACAGCAAAAATAGGGCCAACTGTCTTATTAATGGTAGACGCGGCTTCCCTGGGGATGGGCACAGCATTCTGACATAACAGGGGAACCATCTGTGTTCCCTCTCCCAAGACCGACAAGAGTGTCTCTCCCTTGCCTACTGAAGGTATCTAACAGCTGTAGAGTATTGGCTAACTCCAGGCCCACAGTGGCTGTAGGTGCTATACCAGAGAGATTTGGGGTAAAAGATGAGTGGCCTGAGGTAGAAAACATGGACATAGCAGAATCACCCACTATGGCTGAGGCAAATTGCTAGCCTCCTGCGGTGGCAAAGGCTGTTTGCTTAACTTTTTCTTTTTGTGGTTGGAAGAAGGACCAACTGTGGTACAGACAATCTGTTCCACAAGCAAGTCGAAAATGGTGCCTCTTTCCCAGAAAAGACAAGAAGCAAACACTGATAAAAATACCAGTCCACGGAAGTTACTTCACAGAATATATGATGTCCTTCTATTCTCATGTTGCAGTATTCATCACAGTAGGGAGGTCACTGCCTGCAGCACCGGATATCCGGCCAGTATACCAAAGTCTTTGGAGCAGGGGGGGGGGGTATATGTGATGTATCAGGTCAGAGCCATAAACTGACGTAGGCCATAAAAGTGCCATCTGCACATACCCCCTTCAGAATTTTTCTGCCACAGTGAATGTTGGACTCCTGTTTGCCAGGTCAGGAAGCAGATCGCTCATTTATCCAGATGACCGCTACAGATAAGTACCCTGTTGGGTTTTTTTTTTATCTTTGCCTTGTTTCTCAGATGTACATGTCCACTAAAAAGGGGAAGTGTGCTTGTGGGAGACAAATTCCTCACAAGGACACGCACGTTCAGTGCATTTTCTGTTTAGGCGAGGCCCACGACCATAAGTCCTGCCCCATTTGTAAATCTTTTCTTCCTAAGATTCTCCGCAGCTATCTAGCCATGTTGAAATTGCACCTAGAAAATCAAAGGCACCGGCGTCTCGCGCTAGGCATGAAGGGCGAGCTAGGCATGTCTGATGAGCCACCTTGGAAGAAGGCCAAGAAAATTAGGCCTGATTCCCATGCTGCACCTCAGGCGTCCAGAGAGATTCTCGAGGCAGATGAAAGCCCAGGATCTCTTTAGACCTCCATTTCCCAACCAGGCCTGGGAACCACTGTGGAAGCCAGGATGGAGGAAACAATGAGTATGTCTGTTGAGGTTAATCAGACATCAGATCCTGATGGCAGAGGGGAACCACGGCTCATACAGTCAGAAAGGCCTACACCTACCATACCATCCTCCCAGATGTCAGCTTCTAGGCATACTCAGGTCTCTACTCCCTTAAAAAGGAATCAAAAACTAAAACATTCTAAGCAACAACCTGTTTCTGGATGGAAAGTTTTTTCCCCCAGAGCCTTTTCAAGGCATTTCAGGCCTTACAGACTCAACAACCACCAGCTGCTACTCCTCCAGAGTACCCCTTAGAGGTATCAGAGGAAGAGTATTCCTCCTCTGTGGAATCATTGACTTACTGTTCACAGATTGATTAACCTAAGGACTTTATCACCCCAGAAGAAGAGGATCTTGTCACTCCTGAGTCTCCAGGAAAATAATTCACCTTTGGGGACACTATCTTCCCTCATGAGGGAACATTTTAAATGGCAGGCCTCAGATGTCTCTGTCACTAGATAAAGGTACTTTGACTTACTACAGATGGAACAGCCATACCCTTCTGCTGTACCTTCCTTGCTACTGGCCTTCCCAAGATGCCTTCATGGCTGCTTCATAGGCCCCAGATTTCCAACCCCAGTCTCAAAACGTCTAGACTGAATCTACAAGGTGCCTCAGAACATTAAATTCCTGTTTAAAAATCCACCTGCAGATCCAGCAATTACTGCAGTTTCTGTGGATAAAACCTCCAGACAGTTACCCTCTGCTGCTCTTTACCCTACTGATAAGGACAGCAAATTCATGGACAGACTAAGGAAAAAGTCTATACATCTTCCACCCTTGCTATCAGGGCTCTGAATTACCAAACCCACACAGCTCGGTATGTTCTGGACACCCTCTCCCAAGCTTCTACTCTCCTCTCTGAGGTTCCAGAATCACCAGCAAAAACTCAACTAAACACCCTACTTTCCACAGCATCTCAGGTAACTAGGCACGCTATCAAGTCCAGCTATGATGCTGTGGAAGCTTCCTCAAAATTTGCTGCCTCAGGTTCAGTGCTGAGGAGATATTCCTGCATGAGACTTCAACCCTTACCTATGGATGTGCAAACTAAACTGCTTGATGCACCCCTGGATAATAAAGCTCTTTTTGGAAAAGCTTCAGCAGAACTCCTTAAATCCCTTCAAGAAAAGGGAAAAGAATTACAAAATCTGAAGCATTTACTAATGTCTCCTATCCCAAGATATCACAGAAATTATCCACTAAGGACTTCCTTTGTCAGGAGTCTTCCTACTCTGCACCACCACATGCAAAAGGACGTAGGCAAGCTAGAAAAAGCTCTGCTCCTATGTTCCCTTCCACTTCCTCTTTCACCCTTTTTTGGAGTCAGTGTGACCAAGCCAGACCACCTCCACTGTAACTTACAACCTCTAAACTCCAACACTCCCCTCTCCCTACCCTCATGGCAGAAAATCACATCAGAAAACTGGGTCCTCTCCATCATTCAGAGAGGGTACTTCATGATACAGTGGACTTTGCCCCCCTTTCCAGGGGATTCCTCAACCTCCATCAAACCAAATTCATCTTTTTCCCACCATCATTCAACAATTACTAACTCGGGACACCATAGAGAAGGTCCCTATTTCACAAAGAAACAAAGGTTTTTACTCCAGAATGTTTCTGGTACCAAGGGAAGAGGATCCCTGGAGACCAGTTCTGGACTTATCTGTTCTAAACCTCTTCCTCAAGGTACTCACTTTAAAAATGCTCACCTTACCTCTGATCCTACCACTCATACCAACCCAGGCCTTCATGGCAGCTCTGGATTTGAAGGACGCCTACCTTCACATTCCCATACACCCAGACTACAGGAAATTCCTACGCTTTGCAGTAGGTTCCTTGCATTTTCAATTCTCTGCATTACCCTTTGGGCTCTCCACAGCACCTCAAGTGTTCACAAAGTGCCTCACACCTCTGATTGCTCATTGCAGAACTCAGGGTATTCAAATATACCCATACCTAGACAACCTGTTAATTCTTCATCAAGACCATCAAACCCTCCTCCACCACCTACAACAGATGACCATCACCCTGACTCAGTTAGGATTCACTGCAAACAAGGGAAAATCACAACTGATCCCCACTCAAGACCTTATCTTCTTGGGGTGCAGGATAAAAACAGACAGAATGAAGGCCTTCATTCCAGAGCAGAGGATCATGGACCTCACCCTCTATTTCAACAATCAGATCACCCTCACTTCTTTGCCAGCAAGAGAATTCCTAAGACTATTAGGCCACATGGCATCATTTATACCCATGCTACCCCTGGCAAGACTCCACATGAGAAAGATCCAGTGGATTCTGAAAAATCTATGGAGTCAACACTCTCATCCTCTGGACACCCCCCTCCCCCTCCTACCGTGTCTGAAGAGGGAACTACAATGGTGGATATGTGCCATCAACCTCAACCACAGAACACCCTTACAGGTACCTGCCCCCTACAACAGATCTTTACAGATGCCTCGGACATGGGTTGGGGAGCAGTACTACTGCACAACCAAAAACAATACACTGTGCAAGGAAATGGTACCCACTAAGACAAAGAGATAATATCAACATCAAAGAAATGAGGGCACTTCTTCTACCCTACAGACCTTCAAAGTAACCCTACTCTCTGGAACACTAAAAGTGATCACAGACAATATGACTGTCCTGTGGTACAAATACAAATGGGGGGCGGAGGATGAAATCCTACCCCCTTTGCAGTCTAGACACACAGATCTGGACCCTAGCATCAACACTGCATATTCATCTGCTAGCTGTGTACATCCCTTCCTCAGAGAATGTTATAGCAGATACTCTCAGCAGAACTTCAGCACCCTCTCACGAATGGATGCTTCACAGAGAGGTGTTCCTAGATCTTATTCACATGTAGGGTATCCCGCAAGCAGATTTGTTTGCCTCCTCCCAGAACAAACAAATGTCTCTGTTTTGCACAAGGGATCTACATCCCCAAGCATGGAAAATGGATGCTTCCCCTTTTTCTTGAGGGGGATGTACCTATATCCCTTCCCCTGCTTCACACTAATTCAGAAGGTCCTCCTGAAAATTCAGAGGGACAAACCAAAAATCCTGCTGGTGACCCCTTTCTGGCCAAGACAGCATTGGTGTCCTCTTCTCTTCCTTTTAGCCAAGGGCAATCATCACAGGTTACCTCACCGATTAGACCTACTCACACAGGATAGGGGATCCCTAGTGCACCCTCAGGTAAGCAATCTCAAACTGACCTTATTGGTGGATAGGGTTCTAATCCGCTTCAGACACCTATACTCAGAGAACGTACTCGATGTTTTGCAGGAGGCCAGAAAGCCTAGTACCAGGAGAAATTATGTGTCAAAATGGAAAAGATTCTCCAGGTAGTGTCAAAAGAAATAACAGGACCCTTTGAACAGTCCTATACCTATGGTCCTTTCTTACTTGTGTGAGCTCCTTCATTCAGCACTAACGTACTCTTCAGTTAAGGTCCATTTGTCTGCCATCTCTGCTTGTCTGCCTTTGATCCCTCCTTTGGCATCAAGACTGGTGGTCAAGCTATTCCTGAAAGGGGTAGTCCATATCAGACCCCCCCCCCCACGCAAACCTGTACCTCCACCTTGGGACTTAAATTTTGTACTTGAAAAACTAACCTTGCCACCTTTTGAGCCAGCACACTCATCATCCCTGAAACTATGCACATGGAAAACAGTTCTACTAGTTACCCTCACCTCCACCAGCAGGGTATCAGAAATCCAGGCCCTGATGGCAATCCCTCCTTACCTCGCTTTCCAAAAGGACAGAGACTCCCCAAGGACTAACCCTTCCTTCATGCCTAAGGTGGTTAATGAGTTCTTACTCAATCAGACCATTAACCAACCTGTTTTCTACCCTCAACCTTAAAATTCCTTAGAAAGGGCACTCCATTCATTAGACATCCACAGGCAACTTGGGTACTATTTAGACAAATCCAAACCTATTAGAAAATCGGACCACCTGTTCATTTCCTTCCACCCTAGGGATCTAGGGAAGCCAGTCTCCAAACGGACCATCTCTTCATGGATCTATAAGACCATTTGTATATGCTACTCTATTCATGGGAAGATTTTATCTGGCAATGTCAAAGCACACTCCACCTCCTCAGCTGCCTTTTTCAAGGGGGTAGACTGTGCCTCCATCTTAGAAGCGGCAACCTGGGCTTCAGTTCATATTTTTACTAAGCATTACAAACTTGATTTAGCTGCTAGAGCTGGTTTTGCCAGATCTATCTTACAAGGTCTCATCGATCAGGGACCACATGCCTCCTCCCAGGCTCATACCTAAAAGCTTTGGTACTCTCCCTACTGTGATGAATACTGCAACATGAGAATAGAAGGACATAGAACAGTTGTGTAAGAACTTACCATAACCTTAGATGTCCTTCTTTTTCATGTTGCATTATTCAGACCCTCCCTCCTACCCTCTCTTGGATTACTTTCCTTACCTTCCTTACTTGATAACTACCTGTTGGGTCACAGGCCTACACCTACTTATCCTCAGCAGCAGACACAGGTGGTCAAAAACCCTATAGTCTGGTCTTCATGTCAGTCTGAAGGTACTTCCTTTTTAGCTCTTTCTTACACCTTCAGGGGTACTACTGTATGTGGCAGTCCATTCTGAAGGGGGTACGTGCAGATGTCATTTTTATGGCCTATGTCCATTTATGACTCTGACCTGGGACATCACACGTACCCCCCTGCTCCAAAGACTTTGGTATACTGGCCGGATATCCGGTGCTGCAGGCAGCAAACTACCTACTGTGATGAATACTGCAACATGGAAGAGAAGGACATCTAAGGTAATGGTTAAGTTCTTACACAACTGTTCTTTATCAGTTACTTTACACTAATTTAAAGTCAACAGAAAAAATAAGTGCTCCGTTTAAAAGTATGTTACAGTCTCGAGACAGTCTATTAAAACACAATCCTACAAACTTTAAAATAGCTCTCCCAAAAAGGAAAGTAATAAAACATCCATATATAAATGGAAGGTTTTCTCCATAATGGGAACTTATCTGCCCAGCAAAGGTGAGCATAAGCTGACCGTCGATCCTCAAAAGCCTCACAGTAGCATACTCTTCAGTGGCAGTAAAGCTCTGAAGGGCTTCATGCCCAAACTTGTCTTTTATTCAGCTCAACTCGAGCTGCTTAACTATTTGGGCATGTGGAAGGTGTGCCATAATGCTTTGGAAGCTGGCCAGCTGTTACATCCTTGGCAGGGTATAACCCATAGCTAAGACTACTGCAGCAGTGATCAATATGAGGAACATCTGAGGAAGATGGACCAGTCAAAGTGAGGTTAGGTATCCTTGCTGTGACTGAGGAAGATGCATCAGATACATTCAGGATTGCTAGAATAAGTTGGTTAGAAGGTAAGTAGTCCAGAATTTATATAAGCAGCACACTTACACTCACCCATAAACATACAGCCCTCAAAAAAGAGTAATACACCAGCAATGCACTCAAATCCTGTTCAAAACCCTTAGAAGTGTGTTCCCATTGCACTCCTCATAATAAAGTTGAAAGTGATTTTGCACAAAATTAAGATTATAGTGTGGTGCTTGATTTCTTTCTTTCACTGTTTACTCAGTTACCCTGTAGCCACATCCATCATGACATCATTGCAGATAATGAACAATGTTTTACATAGAAATGTGAAGCGTAAAGGGTAATAAAAAGCACCATACCACTTTTGAGGGCCTACTTCTTATTTACAGTGTGATTGCACTACTACATTATGAGGTGCTCCATCTGCAAGAACTTTTAGACAACTTGGCTTTCCAGGAAGGAAATTCAGTAGTTCATCCATTAATTTATGCAGTGAGGCATTGTGGGTTCTGGTTTTCATGATGTTATGGCAGGGATTTCAGCTCTGAAAATATATTCAATGAGCTATCCTTACCAACAAAATAAAATGCAAAAATAGCACACTTGTTGCATTAAAAACTGCATACCTTGGTATATCCAACTCCAAAAGTTTGTTGCTTACATTTACTTTAAAACATGACCAATACTCTTTAAAAATAAAATTAGTTTTCTCAAAACAAACTGCAGGAAAGATGTTACTGTGTGAATACTCATAATGCCTGCCCAATAAATGCACAACCAGTACAATGAAGTTCTGTCAGAATCCCAAAAAAGTAAAGTCGGTCTGACTGAAAAAAGAAGTTATGTCTTACCATAACGTTCCATCTGTATTGTTGATCCTCGTTCAGTCATTACGCATGGGTATCAGCTCCGACCACAGAACCGAGTCGGCCATTTTCCAAGCTCGCGTCAGCTTCAAACTCTTGAGCTAAACTCTTACCCACAATTCCCCTCTCCCTGTTACCGCAGATTGAGTTTGCAAGTCAAAGAAGGTAGGGCTACCTCTGGTCAAATAACCTAAGAGAACTGGATGGTGAGATCCACTAGAAACCACAGGAGGGGGAAGGAGGGAGGGTCGTAATGACTTAACAAGGATCAACAATACAGATGGAACATTATGGTAAGACATAACTTCTTTATCTGATATTGTTAATCTTCGTTCATTCCTTATGCATGGGACAGAGTCCCCAGCTACATCTATTCCTGGGAGGCAATCATGGAAGGACATTCCTGAGCACCATAGCACCAAAATATGCTCTTCCCCTGGAGGCCAAATCCAATTTGTAATGACTGATGAAGGTATGAGGCATAGCCCAAGTTGCAGCTGCACAGATGTCATGTAAAGAAGCTCTGGCATGTAAGGCAGCAGAAGTTGCTACCGACCTTGTTGAATGAGCTTTCATGGTAGTAGGCAACGAGATATTACGTTGTGTATAAATGAAGGTCACACATTCCTTCAACCATCTAGCTAATGTGACCTTAGCAACAGCAGATCCTAATCTAGGTCCAGAAAAGGCCAAAAATAACTGGTCAGATTTACAAAAGGGTCTAGTCCTGTTTAAGTAAAAACGGATTTGCCTGTGGATATCTAGGGTATGTAGGCAATACTCTCCTCTGTTTTAATGATTGGGAAAGAAAACTAGCAATTCAATGGCTTGATTAATGGACATTTCAGAGATTACTTTAGGCAGAAATGACGGATTAGTTCTCAGAGACACACTATCTCTATGAAAAATCAAGTATGGACTCTTGATACATAAAGCTTGAAGCTCAGAAATACATCTGGCAGAAGTAATAGCGACCAAAAACAAGGTTTTCCATGACAAATACTTGAGGTCGCAAGAAGAGGCTGGTTCAAAAGGTGACATTGCCAGAGCTTGTAGAACTAATGATAAATCTCATGGTTGAATAGGTTCTCTAAAAGGTGGCTTCAGATGATTCACACCTTTTATGAAGGTCTTGCACAATTTATGGGACATAAGAGAGGAATCTTGGACACCCTCATGAAAATTAGAAATTGCAGCCAAATGAATTCTAATGGCAGAGGCCGATACACCCGATTGAAAAAGGTCGGCCAGATAGTCTAGTATTATCGACACTGGTGCTGAAAAGGGGTTTATCTTTCAGCCAGCAGGTAAATCTTTTCCACTTGCTCAGATAAGTAATTCTAGTGGAAGACTTATGAGAAGCAATGAGAATATCACGTACTGGTAAAGAAGATCATTCTGCTGGCAATCAAGGGAATTGGAGTAGCTAAGCTGTGAGCTTCAGGCTGTTCAAGTTGGGATGAATCAGGTTCTGAGGATGTGAGATCAACTCCGGGGTTGGATGGAGAACACATGGTCGATCTAGTAGGTGAGGCCAAAGGAAGGGGAACCAAATCTGTCGAGGCCAATATGATGCTATGAGGATCACCTTGCTATTCAACCAACGGGCTTTCTTCAGAAACTGGGGAATGAGGGTAAAGGGTGGAAAAGCGTAAAGAAGACCTGAGGGCCAATTGTGGACTAGAGCATCCCTGGGTGACTGTCCTGGAGGGGGAATTAGGGCAAAGTAGTTGCTGCATTTGTAGTTGGTCGGGGATGCAAAGAGGTCCCAGCAAGGATGGCCCCAGTGGTGGAAGATCTCTGCCGCTATCAAGGGATTCAGGGACCACTCATGAGGTTGAAGAATGCACCTGCTGAGTCTGTCTGCTATCACATTGGAACTCCCGGGAATGTGCGTTGCTAGAAAAAAAACGGTTGGTAGCCATCTCCGATTGCCATATTCTCATGGCCTCTCGACAAAGGGGGTAAGATTTGGTTCCACCTTGCTTGCTGATGTACCAGACTACTGCCATGTTGTCTGATTGAATCGCAATTGTCCCAGACGGCAGCAGGGGATGGAACGCTTGCAACGCCAGAAGCACCACCCTCAGCTCTAGAACATGTATATGCAGATGGGCCTCCAGTTCGGACCAAGTGCCTTGGACTGTCTGTCCCTGACATAGCCCCCCCACCCCATTAGGGAGGTGTCTGTGGTCACTGTGGCCTTGGGTTGCTGGGGGGAGAAGGGGTGAGACCATTGTGAGAGATTGTGTGCAATCCACCAATTTAAATCATGTTTGCACCTGTGGGTTACTCATATCATGGCTGAAAGAGGATGCTGAAAAGGATACCAGTGGGTGAGCAGTAGCCATTGTAGAAGCCTCATGTGAAACCTGGCCAGGGGAACAATGGTGATGGAGGCTGCCATGGAACCCAACAGCTGTAGAACCGAGTGAGCCATGGATTTTTCCCTTGAAAGGATTAGAATTAGTTGCTGCTTTATCCTTAGAATTCTGTGCTCTGGAATAGCAGGTCTGCAGTTTATTGTGTCCAAGATAACCCCTATGAATTCTGTCGACTGAGATGGGGTGAGATTGGATTTTTGCCAGTTTATGGTTATGCGTAGCCTTTGAGCAGCGAGGAGAGAGTATGCCAGAGCTTTTTCCAGTAGATGTCTGGTGGGGGCAGAAATGAGTCAGTCATCTAGGTATGGAAACACCTGGAATCCTTGAAGTCGCAAGTGAGCTGTGACAACTGCCATGCACTTAGTGAACACTCTGGGGGCTGTAGAGAGTCCAAAGGGCAGTACTCTGCACTGGTAGAGACTGGCTCCCGCACGGAAGCGCAGAAATTTTCTTGATGGCCTGTCCACTTTTATGTGGTAGTACGAATCTTGAAGATCTATCGAGCAGATCCAATCGTCTTTTTCCAAAAGCGGGAGGATAGACTATATTGTGACCATCTGGAATTTTTGTACTCTCACAAACTTGTTCAATACACTGAGATCCAAAATTGGTCTCCAGTCCCTGGTTTTCTTTGGCACCAAAAATAGTCTTAAATAGAATCCGGATCCTATCTGGTCTGGAGGGACTATTTGGATGACTCTCTTTCTTAGCAGCTTATCTATCTCTAGTGCTGATTCTTCCCTTTGACTGGGTGGAACATTGGGAAGGTTTTTTGAAGGGACAGGACAAAGATCTAAGGAGATATGATAACCTCTGGTTATAATCCTTTGTACTTAAGAATTGGTGGTGATGGTTAGCCAGGCAGAAGGGTACAAGGAGAAACGTCCCCCAATCACCTCCAGAGGAAAGGAGTTGGGCCGCTCTTCAGGAGCGCTGGTAGGATTGACCAGGGAAAGAATCCCTGGAACCCTGGTTACATGGAACCCCTCTGTCTCGAAAGGACCATCTTCCCTGTGAGTTTTCCCCTCTGCCTCTGGGGGAGAACTCGGCCTGTGTGTCACGGAAAGGACCCTGAGATTTCTTGAACCATATCTTCCCACTCTTTTGGTTTCGGGAGAAAGCACGTTGAGGGGAAGAATAATGGACACCTACGGCAGAAAAGGTCTTACCGTCCTGTTCACATCTGGCCAGTGTGCTTTTAACTTTGGGCCCAAACAACGAGGAGGCCTCAATAGGAGCGTTAAGAAAGGAAGCTTTAAAGGGTTCCGCAAAATTGCACAAGCACATCCAGGCATGTCGTCTCAAGACCGCAGCTGAACCCGCTGCTCTAGCTGCTCCTTCTGATGCATGAGATATCAGTCGCATAGAGGAGTTAGATATAGATTCAATGGTGGCCAGCTGAGAGGCCACTTTGTCACAGACCTCATCAGACATGGCACCAGCCAAGGTTTCAGAGAGCTCAGAAATCAGATCCCTTTTAAGCCTGGTAAAATGTGCCATATAATTCAGGGACCTGATAGTAAAGGTCGCTGAAGCATAGGTGTGCTTCCCTATCCTGTCCAGGGCCTGGGACTCTTTGTTAGGTGGATGGACAGTCTGGCTTTCTTCTTCTGCCAGATCCTTTTTTGTTGTGGCCGCCACCACCAAAGCATCCACAGGAAGACCTTTGGACCAATGGGGATCCGAAGCAGGAGGGGACAAAATCTTATCTGGCCTCCAGGGAATAGCTTCGATGGTATCAGAAGCCTTCTAAGCACGCTGCACGATGAGCCGGACAGGTTCATCGGCAGGTGGAGTAACCCAGGAGGTAGGGGACTGGGTGTGAAAGGCCTGCGGGAACACAGATTCCTCAGAGGTCAGATTAAAGGACTGCCAGTCATCTCTATGTTTCAGGATTTTGAGGATATCACCAAAGGATACCTCAGAGGGTGACCGAGGGGATCCTTCCCCCTCATCGAAATCTGTGTCTTCAGTTAGGGACTCCTCTGTGGAGTCCATGTGCTTCCTCTTACACAAACTTTTCCGGTGGACCTCCTCAGCGGGAGAAGATGGAGAAGACAGCATAATAGGGGATTCCTGTGGAAATATGTCCTGAGACACCTTGCACCTGGTGTCTGCTAGTTGCGACTTGTGAAACCAGTGTACCAGAAGAGGGTGGGGGTATAGACAGTCCAGTACTGCCAGCAGCAGCGAAAGCCTCCTCCATCAGTTGGAAGGCTGGTCCACCCGAAGAGGAGTGCATGTCTAGGACAGGGGTCACCCCTCCCCTAAGTGGCTCAGCCTGCCGACCTGGAGTCCCTGGATGGCTGTGGAGCAGCAAACTATGCGTGTCACAACTAACATCCTGGGTTGTAGCAAATCTTTCCTGCCATGAAGGCAACTGTGGTTCCTTAGTGAGATCCATAAAGGGGACCGCAGAAGGGGTAGACTGTGCTATATCCATGGACTTCAAAGGCAATGAAGGAGGAGAATAAGAAGGGGTCTTTGGAGATGGGTGATCACCTCCCAAGGAAGGATAGTTCCTGAGGGGTGGGATACCTGTGGCCAAGAGCACCTGATCCACAAGACGCAACACGTCATGTTCGGAAAGGCTTCTAGTGAATTTCACGTAGAATGAGGGAGAAACAGGCCTGTCCACAGAAGAGGCAAACTCGGTGCCCATCTCATCTGTCTACACCGAGGACAACGGTGCCGAGAGAGTCTGGACTACGGTTGTCTGCACCGAAGAGGTCATTGGTGCCGAGGTTATGGTCTGCACCGACACAGGGATCGGTGCCGAAGCTGGAACCGACAAAACTGGAGTCAACAATAAAGGCGTCGGTTCTGAGGAAGATCTTGGAGCCGACGCGATCAAGGTCTGCGCCGACTGAATGGTCGGTGCCGATACAGTGGCAATAGTCTGAAACGAGGAGCCCTTCGGTGCCGATATAGTGAAGGCTGCAGGAAAAGATGGAGCCGAGATCACTAATGGAGCGGAAGGCCTCGGTGCCGAAGGTCTAGGCACCGAAAGCACTGGGGCTGACTGAGTGAGCTTCGGAGTCGATACTTTAGCCTTTTTAGGTTTTGGTTGGCTGAAGTCCCCAGCCGGGGACGAAGGCAAAGATTTAGCCTTAGTAGGAACATCCAAGATTTTCTTATGGGCTCTGGGAGGGGTTGAGGCCTCCGACCCAGAAATAGCCTCTGAAAAGGGAGATTTAAGAAGTCCCTTCAGTAACAGCTTGTTTTTCCTTTGCAGCAAGGTTCTATTCGAAAAGTTCTCACAAATAGTACAAGGTGGGTCAACAGACAAATGGGAGGCTCCCAAACAATAAACATTCAAAGAGTGTGCATCAGAAGTGGGTAGTTTGTGCCCACAATCAGAACACTGCTTAAACCCCGGACTACCTTTTGCCATGACAGCAAATTAATTAATTGAAAAGGTACCAGCAATGGTACAAGACAGTACCCGAAGGTATGAGAAAAAAGGGGGAGGATTACCAGGTTTACTACTGAAATGTCGAATGGCACTACATCGACTGTACTATAGTCGAACACGGAAGTTCGAAAATAGTAATGTCGATGACAAAAAAACAATCTAGGACTGTGTTTTAACATGGTCGAGGTAGGGGTGATGTTTGTAGTTCTGAATAATACTGAACACCTACCTCGACCCATGTTAAAACCATTCCTAGATTGTTTTTTGTTGTCGACATTACTATTTTCGAACTTCCGTGTTCGACTATAGTACAGTCGATGTAGTGCCATTCGACATTTCAATAGTAAACCGGATTACCAGCGATGGTAAAGAGAGAATACCTCGCGGTAAAAGTGGTAAAGAAAGGAGCAGAAAAATCTGAAGAAATTATGTACGCTAGATGCGATAGGGTAAGAGACAATGAAATATAAACTTTTCTGATAGAAAAGTAATCTGAAAAACTATTAAACAACAAATAACTGTACTTAGCTCAAGAGAAGTAGCTTGACACGACCGAATGGCAATGCGGCAAACGAAATCTGAAGTAACAGGGAGAGGGGAATTGTAGGCAAGAGTTTAGCTCGAGAGGTTGAAGCTGACGCGAGCTTGGGAAATGGCCGGCTCAGTTCCGAGGTCGGAACCAATACCCATGCGTAAGAAATGAACGAGGATTAACAATATCAGATCAAATGTTACCTTGTGAATAGTCACAACATATAGCCAGTAAATGCACAAACATATATTAAAATCCTGTCAGAATCCTTTAAGTAAATTAAGTCTGACAGAAAAAAATGGTATGTAAGTTGTCACCGCTTGAACACATGCAGTACATACCCCATAATACAAAAGTAGTCTACTGTGACAGACTTCATCTGAAGTAAAACTAATCAGATAGGAAATAATAACAGGTAAGTTGTCACATCACGATCACAAGACACAGAATCTCCATAAAAGCAAAGCTGTACATCAAAATCATGTCAGAGCCCCTTGTAATTAAAAATTAAACAAACATAAAATATAGCAGGTAAGTTGTCAGTGTAAACACAAGCAGTAAATACTCTGTAAATGCACAAGCCAAAATGTGAAATCCTGTTAGTAGTCCTTAGAAATAAAAAAATAGTCTGAAAAATGGTAGGTAAGTTGTCACAGTATTAACATAAGCAGTACATGTTCTCTCTCTGCTCGTGTAAAACACTGTCACACACAAACTTTTCATGAAATATAAGAAACATTTGCATAAGCAGTACAAGCCCACAGCTTAGTCTAGGCTAAATGCAGTGGTCCCAGACAGGAAACAAATGGCTAGCTCATAAATAATGGGTTACTGAAAGGGCCACTACCACCGGCAGTAATAAAAAAAAGCACTTTTTTGGTTAAAATAGACACACACACACATAAACACACACATACAATTACATTTTCTGTGTATAAGGGTTTCCCAAAGGGAACTCCTTTTTTAATAAATAAAGTAAATATATATCAATTTAAATTAAACTAAATTATAAGTAAATACATTTACTGTGAGAAGGGAGTTCCTCAAAGGGGGCTTTTCTACTAAAGAAAGGAGCTGAAGTGCCAGTTGCTGTTCTTGTGCACCATGGCTGCTTCTTCATGAGGCAGCAAGAAAGTACTAAAGATTTTCCACCTTGACTGTTGCTTTTTCCCCTCTTCAGAGTTGGCCTATGAACAGTCAGAGTGGATCTTAGCGTGGAACCTTTAGCTTTTGCAGGCTGGCCAGTTGCTGTGTCTTTGGCAAGATATAACCCATAGACTACTGCAGCAGTGGGAATGATGGACATCCTGGAATAAATTCAACTCTGGACCAGCAGTTGGCTTTATAATTTGGACAGTTTACTTGAATGATGGGGAATTCTGTATATGGACATTGTTTCTGATGGTGAGAATGTTTTAATTTTTCTTGCAACCTGGAAAAGAGGAAATGTAAAAGGTATAAAAGTTATACTTTTAATTACTTCTGAGCTCAGAACCTTCCAACTACTGTGAATCAACAATAGCAAAACCTATGGCACTATCTGCCAGCTGGTTACATCCGTAACTATTTCTGCAAGAGACAGCACTGTTGTTCTTACTGGGAACCTGCAGCAGACAGAAGTGTGCTAAAACATACAATAAAGAGAAGTGTCTGCTTTTCACTGCATTTAAAGGTGAGGGGGCGTGGCCAAGGATGAACACAGGATAGCAGCAGATTTCTTCAGCTCCACCAATTTCATTACACTGACAGGAATTAATTACTTAAAAAATTAATTTTTGAAGTAATTTTCTTTCTAAATATGTTTGTTTTATATAGTTCTTGAACTATATCTAAAAAAGAAAGGAAATCTTAACAATATTCCTGTCAGAAATCACTTTGGAAATTTTCCTGTCAGTTTATCAGTCTGAAATGAGTTCCAGTAAGACAAATTCTCAAGACTCCAGCATCAAGAAAGAACTTCAGTCTCTGATAATTATAATCCAGCAACTTACTGCTAAGATGGATAAAATGGATACTAAAATAGACACCTTCATAGACAAAACTACAAAACAAATAGACTTGTTACATATAGACCTGCAACAACAGAAGATCCAGATGACAGGCATAGAAGAAGCTGTGAATGACATGGAAAATAGAATCCAAGAAGAGGAAATCAACATTGAGTTTCTGCTGAAACAAAATACACATTTACAAACAAAGCTGGATGACCTGGAAAATAGATCTAGGCAATAACATTAGGATTTTTGGACTGCCAGAAAATATTGAAGGTAACAATATTACTTCTTTTTTAACAACATGGCTCCCTAAAACTTTAGACTTACCAGAAGCATTCTCTTTTGGTATCGAAAGAGCACATAGATCTATAGCTAATACTAACTCTAACAAAAAATATCCTAGATCAGTTATAGTTAGATTTCTATCTTTTGATAAAGAGATGGTTCTTAAATCTGCTTGGGCTAAAGCTCCTGTTAAGATTAATGAGACAACTGTGCGTTTTGACAATGACTATTCTTCCATGGTAATAGCTAAAAGAAAAGTTTTTCTGCCACTAATAAGGGAGCTTAAAAAAGCACAGTTTAAAACATACCTTCTGTTTCCTGCCAAGCTTAAAATCTTCCTTCCTGATGGTCCTAAAATTTTCGATGACTTAGACTCTGCTTTACTGTTTATCAGAAAAAATAAGATTTTGGATAAAATAGAGGAAATGGAATGGGCTAGTCCTTCATTAAAGAGACTGGCAACTGAAACTTCGTGGAAGACTTCAGAGAAGAATAAGAGACTAAAAAACAAATGATTTGTTCTATGTTTTTTTTTTCTTTCTCTCATCATTTTATTTCATTATTAATCTTTTTAAATATAGTTCCTGCATTTCCAAGAAGCCACAAATATTTTGAAAAAGATTTAATCAAAGTCATTCTCTGTGTGCAAAGAAATGTTTTGTTTCATAACCAGTCAAAATATCTGAAGATGTAATGGCAAGCTATGATTCAACTTGTTTCTCTTTCTGAAAAGGAGAAGTAAGGTCAGTAATTTGATACATTTTTTTTCTTTATCTTTTTTTTTCTTCTCCTTTTCTTCTTTTCTTTGTTTAAACAATGACATTCTATTTAGATTATGTAGTGGATAAAGGGTGGGGGAGGGCAGGGAGAGAAGAGTAATGAAAATATGATTAATAGAATAATAACATATTTATTCCTTGTAAAAAGTGTATATGTTCTTCAAATGCTATTCCTAATTATACTTTCTTGATTATACTGCTTATGCTTGTTTGTAAATAATCTGTCATGCTTTAACTAAT